>NC_061513.1:233634906-233934906 GCF_022539505.1 Lolium rigidum | reverse complement strand
TGCAAATGTCTTTATGAAGGCAGATCCTGTAATTCCATTTCCTATTAATTCTGCCAACTCAAATATAGAAGGGCTGCACTCCTTCCCATGAATTTCCAAGTTAACTTGCCTCACAATTTCAGGTGACGAGGTGAAAGATATCGGTCTAGAACCAATTGGAAGACCGATAATTACTTGAACACTTTCTCTTGTTAATTTGAATGAGAGCCCATTAGGTAACTCGATGCAGCCAGTGGTTGTGTTTATGTACATTGCTAACCAGTTGTAAACATCACTTGGAAAAACAGAGCATGCTAATTGAAGTAATGTACCGAACTCAATATTTTTAATAATCGCTTTTTGCTCAGATGTCAACTTTTTGATAACATCAAAGTGAAGGAGATATGCCCTAGAGGCAATAATAAAGTGGTTATTATTTATATCTTTATGTTTATGATAAATGTTTATATATCATGCTAGAATTGTATTAACCGAAACATTAGTACATGTGTGATATGTAGACAACAAGAAGTCCCTAGTATGCCTCTTAAACTAGCTTGTTAATTAATGGATGATTAGTTTCATAATCATGAACATTGGATGTTATTAATAACAAGGTTATATCATTATATGAATGATGTAATGGACACACCCAATTAAGCGTAGCATAAGATCTCGTCATTAAGTTATTTGCTATAAGCTTTCGATACATAGTTACCTAGTCCTTATGACCATGAGATCATGTAAATCACTTATACCGGAAAGGTACTTTGATTACACCAAACACCACTTGCGTAAATGGGTGGCTATAAAGGTGGGATTAAGTATCCGGAAAGTATGAGTTGAGGCATATGGATCAATAGTGGGATTTGTCCATCCCGATGACGGATAGATATACTCCGGGCCCTCTCGGTGGAATGTCGTCTAATGTCTTGCAAGCATATGAATGAGTTCATAAGAGACCACATACCACGGTATTGAGTAAAAGAGTACTTGTCGAGAGACGAGGTTGAACAAGGTATAGAGTGATACCGAAGATCAAACCTCGGACAAGTAAAATATCGCGAGACAAAGGGAATTGGTAATGTATGTGAATGGTTCATTCGATCACTAAAGTCATCGTTGAATATGTGGGAGCCATTATGGATCTCCAGATCCCGCTATTGGTTATTGGTCTGAGTGAGTACTCAACCATGTCCGCATAGTTCTCGAACCGTAGGGTGACACACTTAAAGTTGGATGTTGAAATGGTAGTTCTTGAATATGGAATGAAGTTGGAATATTTGTTCGGAGTCCCGGATGTGATCCCGGACATCACGAGGAGTCCCGGAATGGTCCGGAGAATAAGATTCATATATAAGATGTCATTTTATGTGAATAAAATGTCGCGGAAGGTTCTATGGAAGGTTCTAGAAGGTTCTAGAAAAGTCCGGAAGAAACCACCAAGGAAGGTGGAGTCCACAAGGGACTCCACCCCCATGGCCGGCCAACCCTAGTGGGGGAGGAGTCCCAAGTGGACTCCCCTTAGGGGCCGGCCACCCCCCACATGGGAGGTGGGAATCCCACCTTTGGGTGGGAGTCCTAGTTGGGCTAGGATTGCCCCCTCCTATGGAAGGATTTGGTTCGGGTCTTATTCGAAGACTTGGACACCACCTCTTGGGGTTCCACCTATATAATGAGGGACAAGGGGAGGGGGCCGGCCACCTCAAACACCACCAAGGTGGCCGCACCCCTATAGTGGCCGGTGCCCCCTCTCCCCAAACCCTAGCCGCCTCGCTCCTCCACTTCCCGCACGCTAGCGAAGCTCCGCCGGACTTCTCCACCACCACCGACACCACGCCGTCGTGCCGTCGGATTCAATAGGAGCTACTACTTCCGCTGCCCGCCGGAACGGGGAGGTGGACGTCGTCTTCATCAACAACCGAACGTGTGACCGAGTACGGAGGTGCTGCCCGTTCGTGGCGCCGGAACCGATCGTGATCAAGATCTTCTACGCGCTTTTGCAAGCGGCAAGTGAACGTCTACCGCAGCAACAAGAGCCTCATCTTGTAGGCTTTGGAATCTCTTCAAGGGTGAGACTCGATACCCCTCGTTGCTACCGTCTTCTAGATTGCATCTTGGCTTGGATTGCGTGTTCGCGGTAGGAAAATTTTTGTTTTCTATGCTACGTTATCCAACAGTGGTATCAGAGCCGTGTCTATGCATAGATGGTTGCACGAGTAGAACACAATGGTTTGTGGGCGTTGATGCTCTTGTTATCTTTAGTTGAGTACTTTGCATCTTTATGGCATAGTGGGATGAAGCGGCTCGGACTAACTTTACATGACCGCGTTCATGAGACTTGTTCCTCGTTCGACATGCAACTTGTATTGCATAAGAGGCTTTGCGGGTGTCTGTCTCTCCTACTATAGTAAAGATTCAATTTACTCTTCTATTGACAACATTAGTATCAACGTTGTGGTTCATGTTCGTAGGTAGATTAGATCTATATCGAAAAACCCTAAACCACGTAAAATATGCAAACCAAATTAGAGAGCGTCTAACTTGTTTTTGCAGTGGTTTGGTGATGTGATATGGCCATAATGTGATGATGAATATGTATGAGATGATCATTATTGTATTGTGGCAACCGGCAGGAGCCTTATGGTTGTCTTTAAATTTCATGTTGAGTAGTATTTCAAAGTAGTTGTAATAGTTGCTACATGGAGGACAATCATGAAGACGGCGCCATTGACCTTGGTGCTTCGCCGACGATGATGGAGATCATGCCCGAAGATGATGGAGATCATGTCCGTGCTTTGGAGATGAAGATCAAAGGCGCAAAGACAAAAGGGCCATATCATATCACATATGAACCGCATGTGATGTTAATCCTTTTATGCATCTTATTTTGCTTAGATCGCGACGGTAGCATTATAAGATGATCCCTCACTAAAATCTCAAGATAATAAAGTGTTCATCCTTAGTAGCACCGTTATCAAGTCTTGTCGTTTCGAAGCATCTCGTGATGATCGGGTGTGATAGATTCAATAAGTACATACAAACGGGTGCAAGACAGTTTTGCACATGCGGATACTAAGGTGGCCTTGACGAGCCTAGCATGTACGTACATGGTCTCGGAACACATGATACCGAAAGGTAGAGCATGAATCATATGGTTGATATGATGAACACTTTGAGTGTTCGCCAAAGAAATCACACCTTTTCTCGTGATGATCGGGTTTTGGTGCGGTGGATTTGGTTCGTGTGATCACTAAGACAATGCGAGGGATATTGTTTTGAGTGGGAGTTCATCTAGATTTTTAATTATGTAGAATTAAAATTTGAACTCAATTTGTCATAAACTTAGTCTAAACTATTGCAAATATATGTTGTAGAGATGGCGTCCCCAATCAATTTTAACCAGCTTCCTAGAGAAAGAAAAGCTTAAGAGCAACGGTAGCAACTTCACCGACTGGTTCCGTCATGTGAGGATCTTCCTCTCCGGCGGAAATCCGCAATATGTGCTTGATGCACCGCTAGGTGACCCTCCCGCGTAAACCGAAACCGATGAAGTAAAAGCTGTTTACGCGACTCGGAAAACTCGGTACTCTCAAGTTCGGTGTGCCATCTTATGCGACCTGGAATCC
This sequence comes from Lolium rigidum, assembly GCF_022539505.1. Lineage (NCBI taxonomy): Eukaryota > Viridiplantae > Streptophyta > Magnoliopsida > Poales > Poaceae > Lolium > Lolium rigidum. The sequence goes on along the minus strand of NC_061513.1, from coordinate 233,931,298 downwards.
GATCTTCAAAAACGTTTTGAGCACCACGATCCTCATGAGTTGATGAAAGAGTTGAAGACTATTTTTGAGACTCATGCGGCCGTGGAATGCTATGAAGCATCGAAACAATTTTTCAACTTGTATGATGGAAGAAGGCAGCTCCGTTAGTGAGCACATGCTCGCCATGACCGGGCATGCGAAGAAACTCGAGTGACTTGGGAATAGTGATTCCTAACAGACTGGGATTAATCGTGTCCTTCAATCACCGCCACCAAGTTACAAGAACTTTGTGATGAACTACAATATGCGGAACATGAACAAGGAGTTACTCGAACTCTTTGGCATGCTAAAAGCTGCCGAGATTGAGATCAAGAAAGAGCACCAAGTGTTGATGGTCAACAAGACCACCAGCTTCAAGAAACAGGGCAAGTCTAAGGGAAAATTCAAGAAGGGTGGCAAGAAAGCTGCCACGCCTCCCGTGAAACCTAAGAACGGCCCTAAGCCCGATGCTCGAGTGCTACTATCGCAAGGAGAAGGGACACCGGAAGCGTAATTGCTCCAAGTATCCGGCTGATCCGAAGAGCGGCCTTGTCAAGAAGAAGAAAGAAGGTATATATGATATACATGTTATAGATGTTCATTTCATCGGTTCTCGTTCTAGTACCTGGGTATTTGATACTGGTTCGGTTGCTCATATTTGTAACTCGAAACAGGAACTAAAGAATAAACGACAACTGCTCGAAGGATGAAGTGACGATGCGCGTTGGAAACGGATCCAAGGTCAATGTGATCGCAATCGGCACACTTCCTCTACATCTACCTTCGGGATTAGTTTTAAGCCTAAATAATTGTTATTATGTACTGCGTTGAGCATGAACATTATATCCGGATCTTGTTTAATGCAAGACGGTTATTCATTCAAATCTGAGAATAATGGTTGTTCTATTTTTATGAATAATATCTTTTATGGTCGAGCACCACAAAAGAATGGCTTATTTCCGTTAGATCTCGATAGTAGTGATACGCATATACATAACATTGATGTTAAGCGAATTAAATTGAATGATAATTCTACTTATATGTGGCACTGTCGTCTTGGTCATATTGGAGTGAAACGCATGAAGAAACTCCATATCGATGGATTACTAGAATCACTTGATTTTGAGTCACTTGATAGATGCGAAGCATGTCCGATGGGAAAAATGACTAAGACTCCATTTTCTGGTATGATGGAGCGAGCTACCGACTTATTGGAAATCATACATACCGATGTGTGCGGACCAATGAGCGTAGCATCGCGCGGTGGTTATCGTTATGTTCTAACCTTCACAGATGATCCGAGTAGATATGGGTATATCTATTTCATGAAACATAAATCCGAAACTTTCGAGAAGTTTAAGGAATTCCAAAGTGAAGTAGAAAATCAACGTAACAAGAAGATTAAATTTCTACGATCCGATCGTGGAGGTGAATATCTGAGTTATGAGTTTGGCATGCATTTAAAGAAATGCGGAATACTTTCACAATTGACACCGCCGGGAACACCACAACGAAACGGTGTGTCCGAACGTCGTAATCGAACTCTCTTAGATATGGTTCGTTCTATGATGTCTCTATCGATTTGCCGTTATCTTTTTGGAGTTATGCATTAGAGACAACCGCATTCACTTTAAATAGAGCACCATCAAAATCCGTAGAAACGACACCGTATGAATTATGGTTTAATAAGAAACCTAAGCTGTCGTTCCTGAAAGTTTGGGGTTTGCGAAGCCTATGTAAAAAGGTTACAACCGGACAAGCTAGAACCCAAAGCGGAGAAATGCGTCTTCATAGGATACCCTAAGGAAACTATAGGGTACACTTTCTATCACGGATCCGAAGGCAAAATCTTTGTTGCTAAGAACGGAACCTTTCTTGAGAAAGAATTTCTCACTAAAGAAGTGACTGGAAGAAAAGTAGAACTCGATGAGATTGATGAATCTATACTCGTTGATCAGAGTAGCGCAATACCGGAAGTTGTACTGTATCGCCTACACCGGCAACAGAGGAAGCAAATGATAATGATCATGAAACTTCGAACGAGGAAACTATCGAACCTCGCGGATCGACAAGGAACGTACCACTCCCGATTGGTTTGATCCTTGTCTAAATGTCATGATTGTGGATAACAATGATGAGGACCTCGCGACGTATGAAGAAGCGATGATGAGCCCGTATTCCAACAAATGGCAAGAAGCCATGAAATCCGAAATGGGATCCATGTATGATAACAAAGTATGGACTTTGGTAGACTTACCCGAGAGCCGAAAGGCTGTCGAGAATAAATGGATCTTCAAGAGAAAAACAGATGCCGATGGTAATATTACTCGTCTATAAAGCTCGACTTGTCGCAAAGGGTTTCCGACAAATTCAAGGAGTTGACTACGATGAGACTTTCTCACCGGTAGCGAAGCTAAAATCTGTGAGGATTTTGTTAGCAATAGCTGCATTTTTCGATTATGAGATTTGGCGGATGGATGTCAAAACGGCGTTCCTTAATGGAGACATTGAGGAAGAGTTGTATATGGTACAACCCAAAGGTTTTGTCGATCCTAAAAATGCCGACAAAGTATGCAAACTTCAGCGTTCAATCTATGGACCGAAGCAAGCATCAAGAAGTTGGAACCGACGCTTTGATAAGGTGATCAAAGACTTCGGGTTTATACAATGGTCATGGAGAGGCCTCGTATTTACAAGAAAGTGAGTGGGAGCTCAGTAGCATTCCCGATATTATATGTAGATGACATATTATTGATCGGGAATGATATAGAACTATTAAGCAATGGTTAAGGGTTATTTGAATAATAGTTTTTCAATGAAAGACCTTGGTGAAGCATCATATATATTAGGCATCAAGATTTATAGAGATAGATCAAGACGCCTAATAGGGCTATCACAGAGTACATATCCGGACAAGATTCTAAAGAAATTTAGAATGGACGAAAGTAAGAAAGGGTTCTTACCTATGTTACTGTGCAAGGTATTGAGTAAGACTCAAGGACCGGCTACGGCAGAAGAAAGAGAAAGGATGAATAATATCCCCTATGCCTCGGCAGTAGGATCTATCATGTATGCCATGCTATGTACTAGACCGGATATAGCACATGCGGTTAGTTTGACTAGCAGTATATCAAAGTGATCCAGGAATGGAACACTGGACAGCGGTCAAGAATATCCCGAAGTACTTGAAAAGAACTAAGGATATGTTTCTTTGTTATGGAGGTGACCAAGAGCTCGTTGTAAACGGTTACACCGATGCAAGTTGGAACACTGATCCCGATGACTCTAAGTCACAATCCGGGTACGTGTTTATATTGAATGGTGCTGCAGTAAGTCGGGCAAGCTCGAGCGAGTGCACGGTGGCGAAGTCTTCAACGGAATCAGCAGTACATAGCGGCTTCGGAGGCTTCATCGAAGCGGTATGGATGAAGAGGTTCATTGTAGAGCTCGGTGTGGTTCCTAGTGCATTGGACCCATTAATCATTTATCGTGATAACATGGGTGCCATCGCCAATGCACAAGAACCAAGGTCACACAAGAGGCTGAAGCATATCAAGCTGCGTTACCACTCGATTCGCGAGTACATCGAAGATGGAGAAGTAAAGATTTGCAAAGTACACACCGATCCGAATGTAGCGGATCCGTTGACTAAAGCTCTCCCTAGGGCAAAGCATGACCAACACCGTAATGCCATGGGTGTTAGGTATATTACTATGTAATCTAGATTATTGACTCTAGTGCAAGTGGGAGATCGAAGGAGATATGCCCTAGAGGCAATAATAAAGTGGTTATTATTTATATCTTTATGTTTATGATAAATGTTTATATATCATGCTAGAATTGTATTAACCGAAACATTAGTACATGTGTGATATGTAGACAACAAGAAGTCCCTAGTATGCCTCTTAAACTAGCTTGTTAATTAATGGATGATTAGTTTCATAATCATGAACATTGGATGTTATTAATAACAAGGTTATATCATTATATGAATGATGTAATGGACACACCCAATTAAGCGTAGCATAAGATCTCGTCATTAAGTTATTTGCTATAAGCTTTCGATACATAGTTACCTAGTCCTTATGACCATGAGATCATGTAAATCACTTATACCTGGAAAGGTACTTTGATTACACCAAACACCACTCGCGTAAATGGGTGGCTATAAAGGTGGGATTAAGTATCCGGAAAGTATGAGTTGAGGCATATGGATCAATAGTGGGATTTGTCCATCCCGATGACGTGATAGATATACTCGGGCCCTCTCGGTGGAATGTCGTCTAATGTCTTGCAAGCATATGAATGAGTTCATAAGAGACCACATACCACGGTATCGAGTAAAAGAGTACTTGTCAGAGACGAGGTTGAACAAGGTATAGAGTGATACCGAAGATCAAACCTCGGACAAGTAAAATATCGCGAGACAAAGGGAATTGGTAATGTATGTGAATGGTTCATTCGATCACTAAAGTCATCGTTGAATATGTGGGAGCCATTATGGATCTCCGGATCCCGCTATTGGTTATTGGTCGGAGTGAGTACTCAACCATGTCCGCATAGTTCTCGAACCGTAGGGTGACACACTTAAAGTTGGATGTTGAAATGGTAGTTCTTGAATATGGAATGAAGTTGGAATATTTGTTCGGAGTCCCGGATGTGATCCCGGACATCACGAGGAGTCCCGGAATGGTCCGGAGAATAAGATTCATATATAAGATGTCATTTTATGTGAATAAAATGTCGCGGAAGGTTCTATGGAAGGTTCTAGAAGGTTCTAGAAAAGTCCGGAAGAAACCACCAAGGAAGGTGGAGTCCACAAGGGACTCCACCCCCCATGGCCGGCCAACCCTAGTGGGGGAGGAGTCCCAAGTGGACTCCCCCTTAGGGGCCGGCCACCCCCACATGGGAGGTGGGAATCCCACCTTTGGGTGGGAGTCCTAGTTGGGCTAGGATTGCCCCCTCCTATGGAAGGATTTGGTTCGGGTCTTATTCGAAGACTTGGACACCACCTCTTGGGGTTCCACCTATATAATGAGGGACAAGGGGAGGGGGCCGGCCACCTCAAACACCACCAAGGTGGCCGCACCCCTATAGTGGCCGGTGCCCCCTCTCCCCAAACCCTAGCCGCCTCGCTCCTCCACTTCCCGCACGCTTAGCGAAGCTCCGCCGGACTTCTCCACCACCACCGACACCACGCCGTCGTGCCGTCGGATTCAATAGGAGCTACTACTTCCGCTGCCCGCCGGAACGGGGAGGTGGACGTCGTCTTCATCAACAACCGAACGTGTGACCGAGTACGGAGGTGCTGCCCGTTCGTGGCGCCGGAACCGATCGTGATCAAGATCTTCTACGCGCTTTTGCAAGCGGCAAGTGAACGTCTACCGCAGCAACAAGAGCCTCATCTTGTAGGCTTTGGAATCTCTTCAAGGGTGAGACTCGATACCCCCTCGTTGCTACCGTCTTCTAGATTGCATCTTGGCTTGGATTGCGTGTTCGCGGTAGGAAAATTTTTGTTTTCTATGCTACGTTATCCAACACAAAGAGCAACTTAAGATGGTTTGACACCTATACAGACATTAAAAAACCAAAACATACCAATGTTAGACCAAAGTCCTCATACAAAACAATGGTTTATGAAGAACAAAAACTGCACAACAATGGTTTACTGACATGCACATAAACACATATGCTCAGTGGTTTGAAGAAAAAAAAATCAGGAAATGAAGAAAATAAGAAGAATTTGTTGAATGAAAGAACAAGGACATTCTGTAGAATTCAGAAAATAACTTAAAAAGGACATGAATGATATAATCATTTATTTGTCAAGTGCAAACATAAAATCCTGTTCACTTACCTCATATTTCCCCTTTGTCTGCCTTTTTCTTTTTCTACTTACTGATTCATCCATCTAAAAAAAACAATAATAGCACAGAGTAGAAATTTAATTACCTAGAACTGCAAATTGCAAAAATATAAAAAGATGGACAGTTTAGCATGTGAAGAAAACATGTGGTAAACACCTACACTTGCAGAACCTACTGTTCAATCGAAAAACTAACCTTGAAGCAGAGATTCGAGATGAATTATGCTGCAGAACAGAGTCGAAGAAAAACACTAGGTTGCAGATCTGGGTAAAAAGAAAAAGTTACAGTTCCTTAGTATGGAATGGATTAGAAGTACGAGGTTCTGATCAAAAGCAAAGGGGGTGGCGGGGGGGGGGGGGGGGGGGGGGGAACCTGGGACTAACGAAGAATGTTGTCGCCACGGATGAAATCATCGAATACTTTGGAAAAACTTGAAGAAAAAGAGATTGGGAAAGGAGAGGGATCTGCAGGAATTGCGCGGCAGAGAAGATCGGTGGAGAAGAAGAGATAAGGGAATATGACTAGTGCCACATTTGGACATGGTCGAGTAGTTTCTTTATGTGTCTTGCATGTGTGCCCCACCATGGGCATATCTGGCATTAAATTAACATAAATGACTTGTCCGAACTAAAAGGAAAAAAGAAATACGCACAGAAAAAAAATATAGAGGATATTGGGGGAGGGTTCGACAATGGATCATGCGGCGGCAAAGTCGGCGGAAGCGCCGCCCGATCCTCCCCTCTGATCAAAACCTCCCCCAAAATCAAAGAATATACCAGTAGTCGGAGGTGCAGCTCGTGATAAGAACATCCAACATGATATTCAAGTGCTGCAACAACCTCCGAAAATTGGATCTCGCTCAGCAAAGGTAAATTCAAAAAATCAAAGTACATCCCCCTTGGAAGAGATAACCATCGCCACTGATTCTCTTGGAAATTAACGTCTTGCTTGTTTGTCATTTTGTGAAATTCCCTGAAAATTTAATGGTTTCTTCTTTGTTATTATGTGAAGTTATTCTGTAAAGTTATTACCCCTGATATGCAAATTGCAAAAATCTGGATCAGGTTCCGAAGAAACCTCAAACTAAACCAAGAAAATCCTCTAGTGGCGCACAGGAGAAACAAATCATTCTCTCAAACTTGAAGAAGGTAAAAGATGAAGAAACCATGCATGTACAAATCGTTAAAAAAAAGAGATACAGCTACTTATTTTCTTCATATCCAGGTTGTAAATGAAGGAATACAACTGAGAGATAACATACTTTCTTCCAAGGATAACAAGGTAATGAGGTGGAACAGAAAAAAGGTGACAAACAGATGAATTGGGCTTCATAATTGGTTTATCTGACAAATTTAACACAATATGTAGGATGTACAGAAAGAGACGCAGGAAAAAGTTCAATCCAAAAATGATGACCTTCTAGATCAGTTTGATCAGTTTGTTGTCCATGCCGAGATGGAAAAAAGGACGAAGGTAAAATTAACGAAGTTCTATTTTTCTGGAATTGTAATTCCATGAGAAACATGTACAAAAAACTTATTAATAAATGTTTTACCTGCTGTAGGTTGCCTTAGAATTGCAGTCTCCACATGTTCTTAAGGATACATGCAATCAGATTGTGCCTTTCGAAGATGGAAAATTATTGGGGCCAAATATTGACCAGGTATGCTGGATGAATTAGTTCATTCATTGGTTACAAAATACATAGATAAAATGCATTTTATGAAAAAAATTGAAACGGATGCTTATTTGTTGTACAGAGTATTGTTCTTGAAGGAGATAAATTTCTGCATGAAGTTGTTCCTTTAGCGACAAAAGATCCAGAGAAGGAGCAAAATGCAGAGGTATTAACTTGCTTACAAAAGTATTAGAATAAAATTATTACAAGGAAAAAATAAAAGAGTTACTAATATGACTACTAAATGTCTCAGACTGGAAAATTTGCTATTAATGACACAACTATAATGAAAGCACCAGAAGTAGTACTGAAATTCCTATCTCGTGACGAAGAAGATAAAAGCATCGAAGAGGTAACTTGAAAAAAATAGATAAGAAATCTTCTTGCAGGATGAAAGTTCACTCCCTCAAACAAATTCCAGAATTAACTACTTATTTTTTCCACAAGACGAAAGTGATGATGATGATGCTTCTAACCAATTGGCCAAAATACTCCCGGATGGTGAAAGCGACGAAGACATATCAAAATTTGAAGACTCTTCAAACACATTCATTCCCACTGGAGAAGAACTTAGTGAAGAGAGGCCACCAGAAATTGGAATGCTCTTTTATACATTGGAAGCGACCAAGCGGTTTCTCAATATTTATGGCTACTTGCATGGATACGGTGTGGTCAACGGTCGGAACTACAAGAACAAGAAGATCACTTTCCAGTGCTACTTAGCAAGGAAAACTCGTGCTCCCAATCTTACACAGCGGAAAAGAAAAAGGTCAGTAGTTCAAAGAACACAGTGCCCCATGAATGTTACAATACAATTGAAGAATGGACAGTGGAGATTCATATCAGTCAATCTTGAACACAACCATGACTGTCTGAACACACCATCTTTGCATAAGTTCTTTTCAAACCACCAAAACATGTCAGAGGAAGATAAGAACTTGTCCATGATATTTCAAGACAGCAGGGTTCCTCCGCGAAGGATTATGAGCATATTCCGTCGCTTGAAAGGAAGCAGGAAAGTTCTTTCCTTCAACAAGAAGAAAATACAGAACCTAAAACGGAAGGAGAAGAGAGATAAGAACACTGATATTGCTAATGCACTCAAGTTTGTTGAGAAGCTACAGGCAAAAAACCAAGGAATTGTGATGAAGATGGATACTGATGAAGACAACACAGTCCAAAGCATTCTGTGGACCGATGCTCGCTCCAAAATGGATTATTCTCTGTATGGCGATTTCCTTTCATTTGATACCACCTTCTCCACAAACAAATATAACATGCCATTTGCCCCATTCATTGGCATCAACGGCCAAGGGCGAACAATTGTTTTCGCATGGGCTCTACTAAAAGATCAAACAACAGAAACCTTCAAATGGGCTCTGGAAACATTTTTGGACGTCATGGACGGAAAGAAACCATCGATTATTATGACTGATCAGGACAAGGCAATTAAATCTACGATAGATGATGTTCTGTTTTCAATATGGCACAATTTTTTTATGGCATATCATGAACAATTGTTCAGACAAAATGGGAGGTTTCATGGCTGCTAGGGAAGGGATGGAAGATGAGATGAGGAAGATAATCATGGACTCCCTTACAAAAAAAGAATTTGAAAGCAAGTGGAATGCCATGATTGAGAAGTACGATGCAGCCAGTAGCAAACATTTGCCCTTAATGTGGAAATGCAGATCACAGTGGGTACCTGTGTACTTCCGAAATGTTTTATGCCCTTTCATCCGTACAACAGGTCGCAGCGAAGGGATGAATTCCATCTTCAAGGATTACGTGAAGCACAAGGACACACTAGAAACATTCCTTGTCCAGTACGAGTTGTTTCAAGAAACAATCATTGAAGCGGAAAATGATGACAGATTTGTATCGATTGGTCTTGAGCCAATATATTGGGGCCACAACCTTGTCGAAAAACATACTGGAAAGATCTACACTAGGGGAATTTTCTTCAAGTTCCAAGACGAAATGCACAATTCAACTGCCTTCGGGGTTGAAGTAATAGAAGAAAACAAAATTTATAACCTGAAGAAGAATTTCAGCTACAAAGAGCAAGAATTCTATCAGCAGTCTTTCCGTGTAGAAGTTGACAGAACAAAAGAGTGGTTTGATTGCATCTGCGGGAAGTTTGAACGAGATGGCATGTCATGTTTTACGACTCTTCACACAGTTTGACATAAATCAAATCCCAGATCATTACATCAACAAGCGATGGACCAAAGAATATAGAGAAACTGAATTACTCAAACACAAGAAAAGAATGATTGATGAAGGGGCTGGTAGTGAAAGCTCACATCTATCAATGAGGTATGCAATTGTAATGAACAAGGTGTCAGACTTGTGCGCAGAAGTATGCAAAGATGCCGACAACAGCAAAGAGTTCTTGGAGGAGATTCAAAAACTTCAAGAGAAATACACATTGAAGCATAAAACACAACCTGCACAAGGAGCTCCGCCTCATCAGGAACCACTGAAAGATCTGCCAATAAGAAGCAACAAATCAGTAGACAAAGGTGAAAGACTGAAAAGGCAATCAGAAAATAACACAAACAAGAAGAAAGCAAAAAAAAATGCTGACGATAAAAGTGATCTTCCTTGATTGATGATTTTGGCTATATGTAATCATTCTGTGAGGTTATACACATTAATCTATGAGGTGCAACAAAGCATATTCTGTGTGTTGGTATACATTAGTTTATGATTGTGATTCCTATGTATGTCCAGACTATTATATATGGGATTCCTATGTATGTCCAGACTATTATTATGAACTTTATTTATGTCTAGAGTACTATATATGTGGAATGTGAGATCATCAATAAATGATAGATTGAAAATTAGTTGTAAAAAAGCATATTATGAGAGATAAAACAACGATTAATTTATTCATCGAACATAATGCAAAAAAGGCCTTCCCTTGATATCAAACATAATGCATAAAGATGATCCATAAAACAACCATATAGTTTTCGTAAAAAATATATTTCTTGACCCTGCTAAAATTTGTAAGAAAAGAAGATTGTTTACGATGAAACAACAAGGAAAATTCATATTACTCTATCCCATTTAAATTAATTACATATGCATTGTAATACCGACAATCTGGCCCATTTGATTAGCTCATAGCCGAGAATAATCCCACCCATTTTCTTGATGATTTCCCCTTTTTCGGGACGCTTGATGATTTCTTTGGTCGGCTTCATGATACTCTGCAATTTTTCAACGTATATAAACATGTGAAAGTAGATGTAACCAAGCAGGGTGGGACTAAACCTGAGTCTACAATCGAGCCCAGTCAGCCTGGAGTTGTTGAGAAGCTCGATAGCCTCCCAAGGAAGCTACGCCCAGTACGTTATTTGTTTACATAATCAGCTAGCCTAAAACGTGAATCCCAGCCTAGAACGTGCGAGAGAACCAGAATAAAGACCGGGCCAACTTTTTATTTCGTCGCGTCCGCGGCCCAACTTTGCGACGGATCGGAACGAGAAAACGTTTGCCTGCGAGTTAGTGAACCGGTAAGGGTAACAACAGTATTATGTAAACTAGTTGAATGCCCGTGCGTTGCCACGGTTCTTCAAATTAATTTTGCATGTAAAATATGTGGTGGCGTGGATGAGCTGCAAATGAAGAAACTTTTTTTAATAAAAATGATAGAAAAAGGAATTATGTTTTGGAACCAAGCAAAACTGGATTGTTGTGCCAACATTTTTACGGCAACACCATTCTGCCGATGAGGACATCATTATCGTTTGGGTTATTCAAACTACCAAAGCATCCTATTAATATTCTTCATCACTACAATATGAAAGTTACATAGTTTTATGTTTATAGAATTCGATGTTTACTATTGGTTCCTAAGTGAACTAACTATAAGAAAAATGCAACACACGGATTTTTATGGATTATCTATTTTTTCTTATTGTTCTCTCTTTATTATTATTTGGGACATTTGGCGAAATGATTGAGAACTTTGATGTTTTTTTTATAGTTTCTTAGATAAATCTTGGATTTAAATTCTCTTATTCTTTTATTATCCTTACTTTGATGTACGTGAGCCGACAAAACGTCTTCCATGACCGTAAATTAAACTTTACTGAATACAGTGACTGAACTGCTTTATACAGACAAGTTCCATGATGTACCATGCATTTTACTCTAAGAATAACATCGACAAATGAAAATTATAGGTAGAAAGACGGAACCGACCAATGATGTATTTATTGTGAACACACCTTCATGATACCTCCATATTTGGTTCCTGACTCTCCTCTGGTTTTATATTTGTTTCTGCTCAAAGGTCATGATTTTGTAATATAATACTAAAACCCATAGCGGGCTATTCTGAACAAAGCCAGAGAAAAAGAAAATGTTAGTGAATGATGATTGTGTGTTCAGTGTCAGGTAAATAAAATATAACTGAAGATTGCACACATAATATCTAATAGGTGATGGGCAAGTTTTTAAGGGAATAAAGATAGCCAAGAACGATGCATATGCCAATATAGTACTCTAGTGAGTAATCTTGTTTTCCTGCAGATTTCAAATATGATCCAAACAGAAAATATAGCTGAATGGAACAACTGGATGGCGCAAATATTCAATGGCATATAAGCGACCAATCCAGAATAATTAAACATTGTTGTGTGCACCTGATAACATGCTACTTAAGCATTGGATTGAAGATCTACTAGTAACTGGGGCGCCCCTTGGGGCGCCTCCTCGCCGGAGCTGGGCATCCAAATCATATAACTCCATGTTTCTTTACATGTATGCTTGCAATCCGATGTGATTCAAATAATGGATGTGACATAATAATGTAACAAAATCAACATCACTCCATCCAAGCAGAAACACAACATGAATTTTGAATGAACAAAAACCATAAGGCAAGAAAAAAAGCAGTGAAATTAACCCTCAAAGAATAAAGCTAAACAGACCTGCTAGAGCTGCTAAAATCCAATACTACAAAATTTAGACAAGAGTCATCCATCATCTCCAGGTCAAGTTTACTCCATGGTTTGGTACAATGGAAATACAAAATGCTGTCATTGTACTGAACTGTAAGATACAAATAAAAGAGGGGAAACTATAATTTTTCATTTATTCTCCCTATGAAGCCATCCACAAGAATTGTGATTGGGTTACTCGTCAGCTTCTTAGAAGGTTGGATCCATTTCTGAAACAGTTCAAATATCAAACAAAAGCAGTTATTATAGTGAGCCACAGGGTACTACTGTTTTGCTAATAAATCTTCTGAAGCTCGTGAGTTCAAACAAAAGCGGTTATTATAGTGAGCCAGAGGGTGCTATTGTTTTGCTAATAAATCTTTGGACGCGTAAAGACTTGTGAGCGGTCTCAACACTCTTATCTGACCAACCTTGCAAAGTTGCAATTCAGAGTTCATGCATCAATAACAGTTCAGATATGAGTTTAAAACACAGAAGCATGCATCAGATATAAATACATCAGGTTCAGCAACAGGGCTTTGATTACAATGATGGATAGCTTCACAGCTTAATCATGAACTTAGTTCATTCATCAGTAAAAGTTTAGAGTTCATATATCAGTTCAGATATGAGTTTAAAACACAGAAGCATGCATCAGATATAAATACATCAGGTTCAGCAACAGGGCTTTGATAACAATGATGGATAGCTTCACAGCTTAATCATGAACTTGTCCAGCATTTTTTGAAACAGATGTTAGAAAGATTAAAAAGGTTGCGAATATGTAGGCACATTACAAGAGTTGGTCGTCCCCAGGTTATGGAACAATGTTCCATTGTGTGGTCACGTCCACTGATTTGGGATCTTAGTTCATTCAGCCTGACTTCCACCAATACACCCCCTTCTTTGGTTTCATCATGGGACAGATTCACCTATATGTTGGAGGATAAACCAAGCCCGTTCAAGTTCTTAAGAGCCTATTTCCCTGCCCCAATGTTGATATAGCCTGGTCGAAGCTGTAATACATCAACAGAGATAAAGTCAAATACTGATGTCCTTTGCACGTCATAGCAAGAAAAAAAATTCAAGTCAGTAGACAGAAGCATAGTATATCAAGAGGGAGGTAGTGTGTCCAAATTTCAAGCACCACACATTTATGCCAGAAACAAAAGGGAAAATTTGATTTGGTGACAGGACACAGGTCAGACCATGTGTCCATATGTTTCTTCTCATAAGCATAGTATAATAGTTGAGTGGCCATCAATCGTCCAAAACTTACAAGAACAGAGCATATGCAAGTTCATATTTTTTTCCACTGACGTCAGCGATTGTACCATTAGTGTGCTCATTTCTCCAACAATCATGTATACATCCTATGAACAATAAAATAAGGTTATCAAGCAGCTTGAGATGAGTGAACCTACGTGCTTTGGCCTATAATCATGTATCTATTTGTGAATTTTCCATCTTAACGAAAATACGTGAAAATGTTTCTGAATATTCAATCTCTAAAAAGGTAAAATGGAAACTAATGGCTCGAAAAATGCTACAACCACTTAGCTATCACGACACTGAAACATATACTACAACTGAATCTCTAATCATGACATACTTACCTGGGTTTAGATTCCAAAATCTCAATCTTAAATTTGAGAAGCTATTAACAATTTTCAGTTAAATAATAAAGAGAGCCTGAACAATCTGACGTAGATGTTTCCTCACTTCCATTATGGTTATCCACAGACCTACGTGACTCGAGGATCTGGTTCTTATTAGTTATTACTTATTAGAACTTTATATTCCCTTCATCTCTCTCATTTTCAGAACCAGACGCTTTGCTTAAGTCTAGCGGACGATCTTTTCATGAAAACATATTCGCTCTCCACCGATTAGGAAGTGATTCAGGAGGTAAAGACTCATACTTGCAGAACAAGATGAGGTATTTTCATGTCCTGAGTATGAGGTTGATAAAAGGGACATCAAAGCTGGAAATGGTATTGCCTGGAATAGAATTAATCAGAACAGCTGAACAGAACAAAGTAAAATATGCACTATGAACACTTCTTGCTGGTGTAAAGCATAGTTCAGTTGTTCTCTCCAACTACATTTGGTTAATTACAAACAAGTCTACTTGGTAAAGTTTGAATGCCCAAAGCGTGCATATCAGCAATGGTAAATCGCATAAGCAAAAATATAAAACTGAAAGGCACTTACAAGATGCAACTTGGATTGGATGGTTAAATGTTTGGCAAGCCCCACAAGTGCTTAAATTCCACAAAATAAATCAAGATCTTCATTCAGGCAAATTTCCATAACCTTCTCAGCACCATGTATAACTAATGCAACTGAATCCCCGTCTACTGAAAAATGTAATATCCAGATGTGACCTTCTTTAGGTAGCGGACAGTGAGAAGATATTTCGTTATTACACACGCCTGCTAATCTCCCATTCACTTCAGATCAGTCATGTTTGTCCTGCATATATCATATATGCAAAGATATCAATAGATGATGAGTAGGTCATAATTATTAAGATCCGAACATATTTGGATAGCATGTATACCTTAAACCATTCACGATGCTAGCGACCTGTTTGAGGATACAAATCATTACTTGCTGAAAGTTGAAGATCAGAATGCATATAAGCAACTGAAATAACGATATTCATTTAAAGAAAAAAGGTCAGAACAATTGGTTTGACAAGAAAGAATTAAAAGGAACATGCATCATCTACTAAAAGCATTCAGGTCACCAAATGGTATTGTAGAGACTTTTATAGATTCCCAAAGTATTAAAAAAATGGCAGGTATTTGACGTCATCCACTCATGGTCACAACGAAGCAGTCTCAAAAGAAACAAATTCAGTCGTAATCTATCAGACAAATTCATGATGCTTAGATCTAGTCTGAGGCTTCGTGGCAAGTAGAGGCATATCCCTGAAAGGTTAATGTCCAGCGTGGGCACCGGCAGAAAACAAGCATGGACCCAACAAGCAGCACGCAACAAACAAGAGCCTAGCGCAGCAGCCAGCAAGAAGCACATGAGAAGGAGAGTACGCAGGGATTGGGAACGAAAGTACCTTGCTGGGGACATGTAGCAACCGGAGGGGTGATCCAAGTATACACACATGAACCATTGTCTTCTTTGCATACATCTCCATACAAATCACTAAATCCTTGGAATAGTTTCAACCTAAGCAGTGCACAAGTGAAGAGTTAAATTCCATTTCGGAAGATGAACCATTGTTTTCCTAACTTCGTCTAGTTTCTCAATTTATCCAACATCAATAACAAAATATGCAGAGAAAATGCATCTCAATCAGTTAGCATATGCCATCTACGAAAATAAAACGAAAGGCTAATTAACCTTTTACACCAGTGACGTCCGCCAGGCGCGAGCTGGGGAGGAATTGCTCCGAGCCGCAGCGACCTTGGCACGATGGGGCAGGACGGAGGAGGAGGCAGGCGCGGGTAGCCGCGCGGGAGGATGCATTCGATCCGCACCTAGGCACGTCACAGGTCGACCATGATGCCGCCATCTTTACCTCCTTCCTGAAGCCCACTGCAACTTCATCGGCTCCATCTTGCAGGCCAATGGCTCCCCACTGCATGATGAGTAGGTCGCTCTGTCCCTTCCCGGCCCTGGCTTCACCCCGATTCGAATAGGGTCGCCGCACCTCCTTCTAGCGTCATCCTCCTTGCAGAGCGGGGCAGCGGTGGTCGAACTGGCGGAGAGCGCGAGCGGAGGTCCTACGAGGGGAAGGGAAGCGTGAGAGGAGGCGGAGGCGGCGGGCGGAGGTGACGGAGCGAGGCAAACTGAGATGAGAGTATGACGGCTAGGGTTTTCGTCGGTCTGTTTTGTCTCACAGTGTAACAAACCAAGGGACGAGATCGACGAGGAGCTCTTTCCCGGATCCGACGGTGCGGGATGGTTTTCTCCTCGCCCAATCGCAATTCGCAAGCCGTGCTTCTGGCCAGCGCCTAGCCCTCCCTCCACAAGTGTGTATCGTGGATAGCCTGAGAAGCCTCCCTACCCACACGCACTTGCTTGTTCTCAATTAGGCGTGCGACTTGGGAAAGGTATCAGATCGTATGACACTTCATACTTCAGTATTGTCTTGATGGATCTGGTAGCCTGTGATCTTGTGGTTCCTGCACCAGGTTCTTTGGATCTGCCTTTAAACAATCAGCGAGGGAGCGAGCTCTAGGTGACCATGTTCATCTATACCACTTCAAGGTGCAGTTCAGGTACAAGCTCGTATTTTGGTTGATTTGTTTGATGGGAGATGGGAAGCGAGGCCGACAAGCTCATTAAATCATCATGGAGAGGCAGGTTGCCCCTGTGCTACATACTCATTCCGACAACATTATCCCTCTATAAGCCACTGTCAATGCAGCGCCGAGCCGCATGGCCAGCCATCGCCATTGCTCCTGCCAAAGATCATGCCCTGGAGGCCGAGCTGCCTTTTCCTTCGAGTCTCCACGTGATCATTCATACGTTTCCAACGTATCTATAATTTCTGATGTTCCATGCTAGTTTTATGACAATACCTATATGTTTTGCACACACTTTATAATAATTTTATGCATTTTTCGGAACTAACCTATTAACAAGATGCCGAAGTGCCAGTTCCTGTTTTCTGCTGTTTTTGGTTCCAAAAAGGCTGTTCGGGAAATATTCTCGGAATTCGACGAAACAAAAGCCAACCATCTTATTTCACCGAGACGGACCAGAACACCGAAGGGGAGACGGAGAGGAGGCCCAGGGCCCCCAGACTACAGGGCGGCGCAGCCTAGAGGGGGGCGCGCCAGCCTATGGTGTGGGTCCCCGAGGCACCCCCTTGCGCCGCCTCTTCGCCTATAAAATCCCTCGTGATGAGGACATCCCTACTACACCACTACCTCCGTCATTGATAAATGAAGATGAACCTGCTGTGAAGCTCAAGTCCAATGAAGTTCGGATTGGACCAATTACAAGGGCTCGTGTGAAGCTACTTAAACAACAAGTGAACTTGTTTCTAAACGGTACTTTGATTGATGAGAACTTTATACCTGCCTAAGTCCTATTACTTATGTATCATCGGGTATCAAGAGGAGACGAGCGTCGCACGAGGAGTAGAGGAGCAGCTGGACATGAAGACGGACGTCAAGATGGACGTGAAGCCGGACATGGAGCCGGACATGAAGATATCTCATGGTCGCGCGAGGGAGGAGCGGGAGGCATGCGCGAGAGGAGAAGACGATGTCCAGGCCGGTCCAAGCACCCGGTTAGACCGGCCTCCGGACCGGCCGGCCGGTCCCCGGCCCGGTTGACCGGCCGCCAGCCGGATGGGATGCATCGTACGGGCAAAACCGGAAAGTTGCGAAGTTTCCCGTTGCCGCCGGTTGACCGGACGCTAGACCGGCCGATCCGGTCCCCGACCCGGTTGACCGGATTCCGGACCGGATTCGTCCGAGTCCTGTCTCGACCGGATCTATTCCGGGTCGGTTATTTTTGTATCTTTTCGACCGAAGTCGTCCCGACGCCTATATAAGTGCCCAGGACGCCTCCCTAGCTGTTTTAGACCACGTTTAAGATAAACCCTAGTTCTTAGTTGTTTGCTCTAGCAAAACTATTGAATCCCTACACCATATTGCTTGATATTGTGTAGATCTTGAAAAAGTCTTGTGTGATCTGCTATTCCATTGGGAATTAGACGGTTGCAACTTACCGCTTCGTGGTCGGCGGCTACGTGCGCAAGTGTGTGGAGTTGCGAATATCTTGCAGGGTTGAGAGCTCTTGCGTTGGCGAGGGACCAATCGAGAGATCTCGTTGCGTCATACAAGTTATCCTTCACTTCATCGTCGTGTTTCTCCGCTGCCATCACCCCGTGATCATCATCACCACCGTTGCTTACTGAGAAGATCGGGTCACCCCTTATCATCTTGGTATCAGATTTCTAGTTTTCCTCGGTAAGCCATCCACAATCCACCCCATAGTTGAGTTGTGAGTGTTTCCTATCCGAAAAAGCCATAAAAAGTTAGGGTTAGGGTTTGCCATAGCCTTAGATTGCACTAATTTCAAGTTTTAGTTGCTTTTCGTAGTTGTTTTTGCGTATCTTTTCTTTCCATCTAGTATTTTAGGGTTTGAGTTTATTCTATCATCTTGTGTTACTTTATCGTCTAGTGTCAGTTTTTGTTACTCCGAGTCCACATAGCGTACAGTGTGCTTGTTCCCAACCATAGACACAGCCTTTCGATATAAAGTGACTAGGAACTTCCCCAGAAGAGACTTATGGATGCGAGGAGCATCTCTGAATACCTCCAATAATTCGGGAAGAGTTTTTGGAACCTCGTTTCGCGGAAACAGATTCCTATAGACAAGGGTTAATGTCGACGTGCAAAAGCTGAGAAAATCGCGCACCTGGCAAGCACGATCTTGGAACCTAACAATTTGTTGGGTTCGTTCGAGAGTGCCCAGAACAAACACCCATGATTAAGGGAGAGATTAACAAGAAGATTTGTTCTCTCATTCACTCTCTGATCTTCGGCAGCAGAATCAAGAACTGAGCCTGTTAAAAGCGACAGGGCAAGAAATTGGAAGAAAGGCACAGCAAGATAAAGAAGAGACATCAAAAGAAAGCAAAAACATACCTAGCATATCTGTGCTAGCTTCCAGCATTAGCTCAAGCATACTATTTTCTCGGGTTGTGGCTCCCTTTGCTTCCAGTACAGCAGCATCCCTAGCAGCCACAGCTTCTTCGGCTTGATGAAGAGCAAGTTTTTCTCCTTCAGAGGCTTTTCGAGATTGTTCCATCATGGCCAAAGTTTGTTTCTTCATAGACTGAAGTTGTTGTCGAAGTTCTTGCAAATCTTCCGACAAATGTCCGCTTGATGAACTCTCGAGGAGATTATGGTCGACTAGTATTTTCTTCGAGAAGGAAGATGCAGGTGAAGCAGCGGCGGAACAAGGAGGAGTCGAGTAGTTATCAAATATTAACTGGAAAAGAAAGGCCCAGGATCAATGAAAAGCACGAAGGGAAATTTCATTACTTGCTAGAAAATTTACATGGGTATTACAAAAGAAAGTTCTCCAGGAGGACTAAGTGAGTAATTGTCGCCAAAGCTAAAATGGCGACAAGAGCAAAAGAAATAGAAAAAGAAACAAGGAGGCATGCAACTAGACCTCCGGCCTCGAGGAGCTAGGAGTCGAAGTTGGCTTGATCCCGAGATACGCCAAGATTTTCTTCGTATTGGGCTTGGCCGCCTTAATCGTTGACTTCCATCTCGACTGTTCTATCCGATCGGTGTCGCCAACCTTCATCCAGGTCGAGAGTCCGTTGGCTGTCAGCAACCGTAGCAAC
The DNA here is from genome assembly GCF_022539505.1 of Lolium rigidum. NCBI lineage: Eukaryota > Viridiplantae > Streptophyta > Magnoliopsida > Poales > Poaceae > Lolium > Lolium rigidum. The sequence continues at coordinate 233,911,435 of NC_061513.1, read as the reverse complement.
AAGTATTTTCAACAGCCACCTTCATATTTTCATGGCGCATCTTCGATCCAAGATCTTCCGATGAATTGAAAAGCTTGGCAAGGTCAAGGAAAGTCGAAGGTTCCTCTTTCTTCGGGAAGAAGTAGGGGAACAACGCCGACAAACCCGCATTAGCATTGGCCACGCCTTCACGAATTTCGCGTCCATGGAGCTCCAAAAGAGAAAGTGCGTCAAGGAGAGGGTCATTGACGGGATTCTCCAGATCAAAATCTTGGTCTGGTTTGGGCTGCCACATGAGACAAAACATTAGTTGAAAACAAAGATACGAGAAGTACAATAAAATAGAAGAAATTGAGGATATTACTCGGCGTACGTCGACTTTGCGACTTCAAACGCTTGATGATCCCTTGCTCACGTGCAGCTTGTGCAGATTTTTGCTCGTGTAAGGCGGATTCAAGCATCTTTGAGCCTTTGCTGCAATTCCTCGACACTAGCGGCCTTTGCTTTGGCATCATCAGCTTCAGCTCTAGCTTCGCTAGCGGCAAGCTCAGCTTTCTTGCGAGCCGCCTCACTTTGCTCAAGTTTTCGAGCAAGTGTCTCGGCACGTTCGTTAGCCTCTCGCTAGTTTTTCCGTTGAGATGTGGAAAAGAGAGAGAAGAAAGATCAAAAATAGCGACAAGCAGCAGGAGTAAAAAACCAAGGAAAAACAGCAAGTATAAAAGTCGTTACCTTCGGCTCGCTTGGCATACTCACGGTACCCAATAAATTGGGACCCGATGCGGATAAGATCCTTGATCATAGGTCGTCAAAGAAGAAGAAAAGAAGGGGAAAACTTCAGCATTACAAAAAGTAAGGGTCCACAAAAGCAAAATAGAAGAAATATAGACATCGATAAACTTACATCATCCAAGAGCTGCGACGAAGAGCTGCTCAATTGAGGAGGAGGCTCAACGATCATTCCAACCCTTGCCCTTTTTGGCGAAGGGACAAGGGGGCTTGAAGGAAGAGTAGATGTATCAACATTCTGTTGAGGAGGCGACGATTCTTCTCCTTCAACAGGCTTTTCTGAAATAACTAAAGTGTGTGACGTGCTCGTCCGAGGAGCTACGTCACGAGTTGGTACTTCTTCCTCGTCATCACTGTGAATAAGGAGCAATAGCATAAAAAGCAAGACAAGGAAAAACTTCGATTACAGAAATAAAGAGGAAGCCGAGGAACTTACGAGCTGACGAGGGATGCAACATAAGGATCATAAGTTGCCTTCGGAGGAGAAGGAACAACTTCTTCGGCTTTGGAAGTGCCGGAATCTTCGACATCGTTCCTCTTCCTTTTCCTTTGTGGGGAAACAGCGGGAGGAGGAGATTGGATCGACGTGGTGTCCTCGGAAGATCCCGCGGACTTTCGAGAATCCACGGGATCATTCACAAAGGACGGAGCTTCTTGATTGTCGTCAGTAACAATGCCCATTTCTTCGACTTCTCCATCCTCAGGAAGAGGAGGAAGGGAAGTCATAGTAGGGTGATTCTACAAGAAAATAGTGACAAAGGGAAAAATAGAGAGATATCAATGCAATGAGATGCAGGGAAAATTCACAACAAGATAAAATTCGAGAAGACAAAATACCTCGGGGAGAGGATTGGTGGAGTTGTAGGGTGCCACGCGACAAGAGGAAGGAATAGGATCCTTCTTACTCAGCGAGGTAATTCTTCGAATAAGCTTCTCCAAGTCCTTCACGTAAAGATCATTGGAGAGCCTATTGGCGTCATTGGCACCGGAGTACGTCCAAAGGGGATTTTTGCGAGCTCGAAGAGGCTGCACTCTAATCCTAAGAAAATAGGCGATGATTTGGACACCGGATAATTCTTTGCCTCGAGTATTTTGAAGTTGATGAATACGAGACATAAGAGCTTCTGTCGCCTTTTTCTCTTCTTCGGAAGCTTCGGCGTCCCAGGAGTAGCGGCGTTGAATCTTTGTGTTTCCGTCGAAAGGAACTATGTTGTGTTCCACGGAATTGGCGCTTTCTTCGTGTATATAGAGCCACCTTTTGCGCCATCCTTGGACAGAGTCGGGAAATTTGACGTCGAAATAATCGACATCGGTTCGGACACAGATAACTACGCCACCTATGTTGTAGGTGGCGTTGTGAGCGCCATTGCGGCGAAGGCAGAAAATACGCTTCCAAAGAGCCCAATTGGGAGCGACTCCAAGAAAGCATTCGCAAAGCGTGATAAAAATAGAAATGTGAAGGATGGAATTGGGGGTCAGCTGGTGCAGCTGAATCCCATAGACAAAGAGAAGACCGCGGAGGAAATCATGGATTGGGGTAGAGAGGCCGCGGATGAGATGATCAACGAAACTAACCCGATACTCCATTGGAGGCTTGGGGTAGCTTTCTTCGCCGGGAAAGCGGATGGCATCTTCCTTCTTCATCGAGTCGAGCCTCTTCAAGCATGTTGACATCTTGGTTGGAGATTTTGGATCTCTCCCACTCAAGATCTTCGGCGGCCATCTTGGACTCCGGAGTGCTCGTGGCGAGTCAAACGCGCACGCGGTGGCATCAATGGCAATGGGTAGAGCAATGTATGCGAGTGCGGGAAATCAGCGAGAGTTGGGCGCAGGGGAAGATTTGCGAAGAGGAACAGGTGAGCGGCGCAAGCGAGGGGATGAACGGAGGTTGAAGACAGGTTTATATAAGAATTGGGTGAAGCGGTGTGCCGTTGGATGAGGAAATCGTGTGGTGAGAATAGATCTTCTAGATACAAGGGCAAAAAAGTATTTTTACCGGGATAGGCGTTACCGTACGTGCGCCGTAAAAAGCGGAGGACGTGTGTCCCCCACTTGCACGACGTGTCAACGTGGTGGGAACGATGGACCCACAAAGCAGAAAAATCTCGACCATTGATAGAGTTGAAGAAAATTTGACAAGGGAAAATATGTCGACAAGAAAAATAAAAGAAGAATGGCGACAGGATAAGTTATTTGAATATTTCGAGAGCCTTTGGACAGAAACAAGTTTTTGCCCAAATGCTCGGGGGCTACTTTGACAAAAAGTAAAATTTCGAGTATGACAATATAGAAAATGTTGAGCCTACGATCAAGCACAAGTTCTTGGCTGTAGCCTCGGGGGCTACTCCCATCGGGAGCGCTGTTCGCGCACCCGAGAGATAAAAAAAAGAGAGAGAGAAGAAGAAGAAGAGAAAAGAGTTCATATTGAGAAGTAATGACAATATAGTGACAAGATGGACTAAAATGTTGAGCCTACAACCAAGCACAAGTTCTTGGCTGTAGCCTCGGAGCTACTCCCATCGGGAACGCCGTTCGCGTGCCCGATGAAATTAACAAAGGAAAAATAGAACGAACAAGAGAGTATATTTCGAGTTATAATTAACTCTACATATACTCCCATCGGGAGAGCAATATAAGTCATATTTGACTCGATAAAATGTGCCATTCCAACAGCCGGAAAAGCACTCGACAATATATTCTCGAACGCCAAAGTTGCGATCAATTTCTGAATGCCGCAAATTTGCGAAGGTAAGACCCCGCATCCATTCTCGCTGGGCGTGGCATCGCCAAAGACTCGCGCTCTGCTACTTTTATCCGTATCAACGAGATACGAAGAAAAATCCTAACGGACGCGTTAGGTACTCGATAAATTTGACCGGGACTCGACGGAATGGTAAGACCTTAAGCGGCACCCGTCGAAGTTTACACCAGTATCCCGAGATCATGTCCAGGGACGTGATTTTGAAGTAGGTTTTTGCGGATTGCCACTAGAGCGGTTAACTAGTACCCGATCCGTCGATGAACTAGCCCCAACTACCAATATCCCCGTACAATATAGAATTTTATGAGAAGAAGTATAAAAGTTAGAGCTTTCGAGTAAAAATAAACAATGGAGATTTTCCCTGACTCTATGATTCAAGCAAAATCTCGGGGGCTACTGACATAGGCATCCCAAATGGGCCCGCCGAATATAGTACCCGGGGTTTATTGAAGGCCCACTACCCGAAGAATAAGAAGATTCGGAAGCCCAAGATGTGTTAAAGGAAAAGATAGAGTTGTAATAGGAAGTGTTATTTGTAATCCGGCGGGATGAGTTAGAAACCGTCCCGGACTCGTAACTTGTACAAAACGAAACCCTCGGCTCCACCTCTTATATAAAGGGGGAGTCGAGGGACGAAGAGATCATCGAATCATTGTCTGCAAACCCTAGTTTTCATATTCGTCGAGTACTTTTCGACTGAAACCTTCGAGATCTACTTGCCCTCTACTTCTAACTAAACCCTAGCCTACAATCCATAGGCATTGATAAGTTAATCCCTTGTCAATTGGCGCCGTCACAGGCTGCTCGTTAGGTTATCGGTGCTTTGCATTTTTCTGTTGGCCGTGTTATCAAGGAGTTGTGTCAGAAAATCAAAAAAAAATTTGAAAAGAAGCACAAAGAGCTACATAGCTGCGTGTGTTATACAAAAAGAAAAATACAAAAAGAAAAGTGTAGTGCTAGTTGAATCAAGTGAAGGCCTAAGTTTACTTTACTGCACCTGTAGTTGAGCAATCTTGTGCCTGTCTTGTTGAGCTTTGCTAGCGTCTCTCTTGTGCATTGCAACCCTCCCCACATATAGTTGCATTGCCCCATTATATCGCCTTGTGTGAATATCATTGGTTGTCTACGGTCAGCGCTAGAGCTTGTTATTGGTGCCAATAGGTAGCCTACCTACAGCCCCACATATACCCTGCTTTGTCGTGTGATTTGTTCTTATACCCTTGATATTCGCTTCGCTACATCCGTGCACTAGTTGTGAATGCAAGTGGTAAGCAACACTAACTTACTTTGGAACGGTAAGATCTCCTTTTCTTATCAGTTTTGAGTGAGTTGTGAGAGTACCACCACATATTTTTTATTTAGTGCACTAATCTACTAACGATGTCTGCTAGTGATCATAAACTTGTTAACCAGGAAAACAAGAGTGCTGCCGATATCATCACATGGAGGGAGTATGAGGCTCTTCGTCATGAGATGTGACGTGAATTCCGCGCTCAGGACGATGTGCTTAATGGGAAGGTTGAAGAGATCTCCCAAAAGCTGGATGCTACTCATGTGACCGTCACTACAATGCAAGATCAAATGACGGATGTACAACGCAGTCTTGCTGATTTGCGTTTAGTCGTTGAGAATTTGACTGCGCAACAACAACAAGAAGATGACGAAGATCCTGAGCTTCAAGATGACGCACACAATGCTCGTGATGCGCCACGTGGTAATCGTCCTCGCGGTTGGGTTCCACTTGGCCGCAATGGTCGTGGACAAGATGAGGAAGATGGTTTGGGTAAGCCCAAGTTTTCTATACCCAAGTTTGAAGGAGGAGCTGATGTTGAAGAATACCTCACTTGGGAGATCAAGATTGAGAAGTTGTGGAGCCTACATCCACATTATACTGAAGATCGGAAGATTAAATTTGCTTCTTCCGAATTTGATGGTTACGCTTTGCGTTGGTGGGATGCTTTTGTTCGTAACCGAGACGAGGATGGTGAGCAACCTATACGCACATGGTGTGCCTTGAAGGAGGCGATGACTTCTCGCTTTGTGCCTACAAATTACTTGTGGAATATATATGATAAGCTGACTCTATTGAGACAAGGTGTGAAGACTGTGGATGAATACTACATGGAGATGGAGATGCTTATGCAGCGTGGCCGTGTCCGTGAGTCTCTTGAGATGACAATGCAGCGTTTCCTTAACGGTTTGAAGTATGATATCAAAGGCATTGTTCGTCACTACAGCTACACCAATATGAATCAATTGTTACATCATGCAAGAGAAGCTGAATCACAGTTGGCTGACGAAGCAAAGATCAAAGGTCGAGCTACAGGAGCTGGGCGTTTCACACCCCGCGCGCTACCATCGGCGCCGGCGCCTTCGACGCGCTCCGCACCTTACTCTACTCCGCCTAGTAAGCCGGTCTCCAATGTGTCTAACACAAAGAAGTCCGAATCTGCTGCAAGTACGAGTGGCTCTAATGTGTCTACTGCGCGTAACCGTGATATGGTTTGTCATACATGTGGTGGCAAGGGTCACTTCAAGAGAGATTGTCCTAACCGCAAAGTCATGATTATCAATGAGGACAATGAATACGAGACTGGAGATGATGTGGATCCTAATGCTCCAGAAGATGATGACTATGACACTGATGGTGAAGATGCATATCCGTCTGATGCTCACACCATTGTTGTGTCGCAGCGTGCTCTTAATGTGTTGCCTAGTGCATCTACTCAGCGCTGCAATTTGTTCCAAACAAAGGCTTTAGTTGGTCCTGACAAGGCTTGCAAGGTCATTATTGAAGGCGGGAGTTGCCGCAATTTAGCAAGCAAGGAGTTGTGTACCAAGCTGAAGTTGAAGTATCTACCGCACCCGCATCCATACTATATTCGGTGGTTGAGCGACAATGGTGAGATGAAGGTAAACCACATGGTGCGTGTTGAGTTTGCTATTGGACCGTATAAGGATTGCATTGATTTTGATGTCGTTCCTATGACGGTGTGTCACCTACTATTGGGACGGCCTTGGCTCTATGACCGTTCTGTGCAACACAATGGTCGTGCTAATACATATAACTTGGAGTTCAAGGGCAAGAAAATTAATTTACAGCCTATGACACCACAACAAATTGTCAATGAGTCTCGTCAGAAAGTTGAAGTCAACTTGGAGGATGCTTCATTAGATAGGCGAGAGAATTGTAATGTTGTGAGTGATATAACGAAAAGTGAGAGAGTGAATTCCTTAGTCTCATTAGCCACCAAAGAAGACATGAGAGAATTTAGTGAGGATCCTACAGACCATGCCTCTTGTGCTCTTGTACGAGGGTACGGTTTTGGTTTCTAACGACATGACCCCTCTTCCTCTTGGTGTTTCTAATGTTTTGCAGGAATTTGGCGACGTGTTTCCGGACGAGGTATCCGCAGGACTTCCACCATTGCGAGGTATTGAGCATCAAATCGACTTGATTCCCGGAGCTTCGCTACCCAATCGGGCACCATATAGAACGAATCCCGAAGAAACGAAAGAGATACAGAAGCAAGTACAAGCGCTACTCGACAAAGGTTATATCCGCATAAGCCTTAGTCCTTGTGTTGTTCCTGTTATTCTTGTTCCTAAGAAAGATGGTACATGGCGTATGTGCGTAGATTGTAGAGCGATAAACAACATTACTATTCGATATCGTATGCTAGATGAATTGAGTGGTGCTGTTGTTTTCACTAAAATTGATTTCCGTAGTGGTTATCATCAAATTAGGATGAAAGAAGGGGATGAGTGGAAAACCGCCTTTAAAACAAAATTTGGTTTATATGAGTGGTTAGTAATGCCTTTTGGTTTGACTAATGCACCTAGCACTTTCATGAGACTGATGAACCATGTTTTGCGTGATTTTATTGGAGTGTTTGTGGTTGTGTATTTTGATGACATATTAATTTACAACCGCAATGAATCTGATCATATTATACATATTCGACATGTTTTGCAAGTGTTGCGTGATAGTAAACTCTATGGTAATCTTGAGAAGTGCACATTTTGCAAAGATAAGGTCATATTTCTGGGTTATGTTGTCTCTAAGCATTGAGTAGAAGTAGATGTGTCTAAAATTGAAGCTATTCAAAATTGGCCTACTCCCATGAATGTGAGTCAAGTTAGAAGTTTTCATGGTCTAGCCGGGTTTTATCGCCGTTTTGTGCCCAATTTTTCTACTATTGCTACACCTTTGAATGAATTGACTAAAAAGGGTGTTGCATTTGAGTGGGGCGTTGCCCAAGATCATGCTTTTGATGAACTAAAACGATTGTTAACTTCTGCACCGTTGCTTGCACTTCCTGATTTCAATAAGCAGTTTGAGGTTGAATGTGATGCTAGTGGTATTGGAATTGGTGGTGTGTTGATGCAAGAGGGTCGCCCAATTGCATATTTTTCTGAGAAACTTTCTGGTGCTAAGTTGAACTATCCAATATATGATAAAGAATTGTATGCTTTAATTAGAGTTCTTGAGGTTTGGCAACATTATTTGTGGCCAAAATAATTTATCATACATTCTGATCATGAAGCTTTGAAATATCTGAAAGCCCAATCTACTTTGCATAGGCGTCTTGCTAAGTGGGTTTAGTTCATCATGTCTTTTCCATACATTATTAAGCATAAGAAGGGAAAAGATAATATTGTTGCTGATGCTCTATCTAGGAAGACTATGCTATTAACCCATCTTGATGTTAAAATTCCTAGATTAGAGGTGTTATGTGATTTATATGCGACTGATCATGATTTTGCTGAACCGTACCGCATGTGTGTTATGGGTAAAGCATGGGAAAAGTATCACATACAAGATGGGTTCTTGTTTAGAGCTAACAAACTATGTGTTCCAGAATCGTCTGTGCGTGTGCTCTTATTGCAGGAATCACATGCTGGAGGTTTGATGGGTCACTTTGGGCGTGAGAAGACGCTACTCATGCTCGCTAATCATTTTTATTGGCCAAAGATGAGGCGGGATGTGGACAGATATGTGAAGAGGTGCATTACTTGCAACAAGTCCAAGTCCAAGCTGAAGCCTCACGGTTTGTATACTCCGTTACCGACACCTACTACACCTTGGGAAGATATTAGTATGGATTTTGTGTTGGGTTTGCCGCATACTAAAAGAGGCCATGATTCTATATTTGTGGTAGTGGACAGATTTTCTAAAATATCACACTTTATTGCTCGCCACAAAAGCGACGATGCGTCGCATATTGCTAACCTGTTTTTCGGGGAGATTGTTCGACTACATGGAGTCCCGAAGACTATTGTTTCGATCGTGATGCGAAGTTCATGAGCTACTTCGGAAGACACTTTGGGGAAAGCTGGGGACGAAGCTACTTTTCGAGTACAACTTGTCATCCCCAAACCGATGGTCAAACTGAAGTGGTGAATAGAACCTTGTCACAACCGTTGAGATCCATGATCAAGAAGAACCCGAAGGAGTGGGAAGAGTGTTTGCCGCATGTGGAGTTTGCTTACAACAGGGCGGTACACTCTACCACGGAGCCGTGTCCTTTTGAGGTGGTGTATGGTTTCAAACCCATTACTCCACTTGACTTGTTGCCTTTGCCCATACATGAGAGAGTTAATATGGAGGCATCCAAGAGGGCAGATTTTGTGCGTAAGATCCATGTGAAGACTAAAGAGTTGATAGAGAATAAAGGCAAGAGCAATGCTGCAAGGATGAACAAGAAGCGCAAAGAGATGTTGTTCAAGCCTGGTGATATGGTTTGGGTACATTTTCGCAAGGATAGGTTCCCGAAGCTGCGAAAGTCTAAGTTGAAGCCTCGTGGTGCTAGTCCTTACAAAGTGCTTGCCAAGATCAATGATAATGCATACTCGATAGATCTTCCAGTTGATGAGTTTGGTGTCAGTAATTCTTTCAATGTTGCTGATTTGACACCATATGACGGAGAAGACCTTGGAGCGTCGAGGTCGACGCCTTTTGAAGGGGGGGAGATGATGAGGACATCCCTACTACACCACTACCTCCGTCATTGATAAATGAAGATGAACCCGCTGTGAAGCTCAAGTCCAATGAAGTTCGGATTGGACCAATTACAAGGGCTCGTGCGAAGCTACTTAAACAACAGGTGAACTCGTTTCTAAACGGTACTTTGATTGATGAGAACTTTATACTGCCTAAGTCCTATTACTTATGTATCATCAGGTATCAAGAGGAGACGAGCGTCGCACGAGGAGTAGAGGAGCATCTCGACATGAAGACGGACGTCAATATGGGCGTGAAGCTGGACATGGAGCTGGACATGAAGATATCTCTTGGTCGCGCGAGGGAGGAGCGGGAGGCTGATGTCTACGGAAGCTTCTATTCTTGTAGACAGTGTTGGGCCTCCAAGAGCAGAGGTTTGTAGAACAGCAGCAAGTTTCCCTTAAGTGGATCACCCAAGGTTTATCGAACTCAGGGAGGAAGAGGTCAAAGATATCCCTCTCATGCAACCCCGCAACCACAAAGCAAGAAGTCTCTTGTGTCCCCAACACACCTAATAGGTGCACTAGTTCGGCGAAGAGATAGTGAAATACAAGTGGTATGAATGAATATGAGCAGTAGTAACGGCGCCAGAAAAGTGCTTGCTGGCGTGTGGTTGATGGTGGTAATATTGCAGGAAGTACAGATGCAGTAAAACAGTAAACAAGCAGCGATAGCAGTATTTAGGAACAAGGCCTAGGGATTAGACTTTCACTAGTGGACACTCTCAACTTTGATCACATAACAGAATAGATAAATGCATACTCTACACTCTCTTGTTGGATGATGAACACCACTAATTGCGTAGGATTACACGAACCCTCAATGTCGGAGTTAACAAGCTCCACAATATTCAATGTTCATATTTAAATAACCTTAGAGTGCATGACAGATCAACACAACTAAACCAAGTACTAACATAGCATGCACACTTGTCACCTTCACACTATGTAGGAGGAATAGATCACATCAATACCATCATAGCAATAGTTAACTTCATAATCTACAAGAGATCATAATCATAGCCTACGCCAAGTACTAACACGGATGCACACACTGTCACTATTACACCGTGCAGGAGGAATAAAACTACTTTAATAACATCACTAGAGTAGCACATAGATAAATTGTGATACAAAACACATTGCAATCATAGAGAGATATAAATAAACACTTCACTATGCCATTCATAACAGTGAATAAGTATTCTGTGAAATATAGCCTAAGAGACCCACACGGTGCACACAGTGTCACCTTTACACACGTGGGACAAGGAGTCTCCGGAGATCACATAAGTAAAACCCACTTGACTAGCATAATGACATCTAGATTACAAGCATCATCATATGAATCTCAATCATGTAAGGCAGCTCATGAGATTATTGTATTGAAGTACATAGGAGAGAGATGAACCACATAGCTACCGGTACAGCCCCGAGCCTCGATGGAGAACTACTCCCTCCTCATGGGAGACGAGCAACGTTGATGAAGATGGCGGTGGTGTCGATGGAGGAGCCTTCCGGGGGCACTTCCGCGTCCCGGCGGCGTGCCGGAACAGAGACTCCTGTCCCCCAGATCTTGGCTTCGCGATGGCGGCGGCTCTGGAAGGTTTCTCGTACCGTAGCTTTTTCTTCTCGAGGTTTTAGGTCAGGGACCTTTATATAGGCGAAGAGGCGGCGTCAGAAGGTCAACGAGGCGGTGACACGCTAGGGGGGCGCGGCCAGGGCCCAGGCCGCGCCGCCCTATCATCTGGGGTCCCAGTGGCCCCCCTCTGGCGACTCTCGGGTGTTCTGGAAGCTTCGTGGAAAAATAGGATGCTCGGGCCTTGATTTCGTCCGATTCCGAGAATATTTCCTTACTAGGATTTCGGAACCAAAAACAGCAGAAAACGAGAACCGGCCCTTCGGCATCTCGTCAATAGGTTAGTTCCGGAAAACGCATAAATATGACATAAAGTATGTATAAAACATGTAGATATCATCAATAATGTGGCATGGAACATAAGAAATTATCGATACGTCGGTGACGTATCAGAGGCATGCGCGAGAGGAGAAGACGACGTCCAGGCCGGTCCAGCACCCGGTTAGACCGGCCTCCAGACCGGCCAGCCCGGTCCCTGGCCCGGTTGACCGGCCGCCAACCGGATGGGATGCATCGTACCGGGCAAAACCGGAAAGTTGCGAAGTTTCCGGTTGCCACCCGGTTGACCGGACGCCAGACCGGCCGATCCGGTCCCTGGCCCAGTTGACCGGATTCCAGACCGGATTCGTCCGAGTCTGTCTCGACCAGATCTATTCTGGGTTGGTTATTCTTGTATCTTTTCGACCAGAAGTCGTCCCGGACTCCTATATAAGTGCCCAGGACGCCTCCCTAGCTGTTTTAGACCACGTTTAAGATAAACCCTAGTTCTTAGTTGTTTGCTCTAGCAAAACTATTGAATCCCTACACCATATTGCTTGATATTGTGTAGATCCTGAAAAAGTCTTGTGTGATCTGTTGTTCCATTGGGAATTAGACGGTTGCAACTTACCGCTTCGTGGTCAGCGGCTACGTGCGCAAGTGTGTGGAGTTGCGAATGTCTTGCAGGGTTGAGAGCTGTTGCGTTGGCGACAGGGACCAATCGAGAGATCTCGTTGCGTCATACAAGTTATCCTTCACTTCATCGTCGTGTTTCTCCGCTGGCATCACCCCGTGATCATCATCACCACCGTTGCTTACTGAAAAGATCGGGCCACCCCTGATCACCTCGCGACCTAAAAACCCGAGACCAATTGACGAAACTCCAGAAAGACTCCAGGGACGCCGCCGCCATCGCGAAACTCCGTTTCGGGGGACAAAAGTCTCTGTTCCGGCACGCCGCCGGGACGGGGAATTGCCCCCGGAGTCATCTCCATCGACACCACTGCCATCTTCATCGCCGTTGCTGTCTCCCATGATGAGGAGGGAGTAGTTCTCCCCCGAGGCTGAGGGCACTACCGGTAGCTATGTGATTCATCTCTCTCTCCCATGTGATCTTTTTGTGATCATGAGCTTTGTATCACTATTAATCTATGTGCTACTCTAGTGATGTTATTAAAGTAGTCTATTCCTCCTTCATGATGTAATGTTGACAAGTGTGTGCATCATGTAGTACTTGGCGTAGGTTATGATTGTGATCTCTTGTAGATTATGAAGTTAACTATTACTATGCACTCTAGAGGTTACTTTAATATGAACTCCGGATTCACTCCATGGTGTGATGGTGACAGTGTGCGCATCGTGTGTGATTCCTTTATGAAGTTGTGGAGCTTGTTTACTCCGGCTTGAGGGAGCTCTTGTAGCCCTACACAATGAATGGTGTTTGTTATCCAACAAGAGAGTGTGAGAAAGTAGAACAAGTGAAGAGAAGTTATTTATTTATGTGATCATTGTTGAGAGTGTCCACTAGTGAAAGTATGATCCCTAGGCCTTGTTTCCAAATATCGAATCACCGTTTATTTACTCGTTCTACCGCATGTTTACTTGCTGCCATATTTATTTCAGATTGTTATTACCACTCATATTCATCCATATCACTTGCATCTTACTATCTCTTCGTCGAACTAGTGCACCTATACATCTGACAAGTGTATTAGGTGTGTTGGGGACACAAGAGACTTCTTGTATCGTAATTGTAGGGTTGCTTGAGAGGGATATCTTTGACCTCTACCTCCATGAGTTCGATAAACCTTGGGTGATTCACTTAAGGGAAACTCGCTGCTGTTCTACAAACCTCTACTCTTGGAGGCCCAACACTGTCTACAGGAATAGAAGCGTGCGTAGACATCAAGCTATTTTCTGGCACCGTTGCCGAGGAGGTAAGGTAAAAGGTATTCACATCCTCCGACTACTAAGCTATTTTCTAGCACTGTTGCCGGTGTGTGAGTGCTCGAAGCTATTTCCTTTAGATCCTGCAATTGCATCTTTTTGTTTCTTGTTTTTATTTTTCACTAGTTAGGCATAATGGAAAACAACAATGACCTTTTTAATCTATTTCCTGAGTTAAGACATGAATTGTTTGATGCGAAAATTTAAAAACCTATGGAACCTTATCTGCATGATAGTAGCAATGTTATTAGTATGAATGCAATTACTGCTAATGCTATGGAAAAGTCTAAGCTTGGGGAAGCTAGTTCTTATGATCTTTTTAGCTTCCCATCTTTAGGGGAGAAAATTTGCTGTGATAATACTTTATCTTCCATATGCGATATTTTAAATCCACCTGTTGAAAGTATTCCATATAAAATACCTATGAAAATTATTGAACGTGTTGTGGATAACCGCTATGAAGGGGATGGAACTGTCCATCCTGGAGATCATTTATTGTTTTTATATGAATTATGCGGGTTATTCAAGTGTGCAGGTATTTCAATGGATGAAGTTAGGAAGAAACTATTCTCTATGTTGCTGTCTGGTAAAGCGGCGCATTGGTATAAATTGCTGAAGAATGGGCATTCTCTTGATTGGAAGGATCTTATGCCTCTATTTTATTCTAAATTCTATCCTCCAAGTGAAATTCACAAAGACCGAAACATCATATATAATTTCTGGCCTCATGATGGAGAAAGTATTGCCCAAGCATGGGGGAGATTGAAGTCTTTAATGCTCAAATGCCCCATTCATGAGCTTCCTCGTAATATCATCATTGATAATTTCTATGCAAGACTTTCTTTTCAAGATAAAACCTTGCTGGATGCTACTTGTTCCGGATCATTCACGCGCAACAAAGAAGAGTTTAAATGGGACCTTCTTGATCGGATTCAGGAGAATACCGAAGATTGGGAGAACAACAAAGGTAAAGAATCAGGTATGGATTATGAATATGAATGCATTAAGTCTTTCACTGAAACTGCTGATTTTCAAGAGCTTAGTGCTAAATATGGTCTTGATCCTCAAATTATGGTCGATTATTATAGAGCCTTTGCTTCTCATATTAATGTTCCTAAAGCAAATTGGTACATGTATCATGAACCTTTTAAAGACACTTGCATGGAAAATGAAATTGTTGTTAATGATTGCAATGAACATGCTCAAACTTCTGAGAATGCTATTTCCTATAAGCATGTTAATTTTTGTGGAGTTCATAGACCTTGTGAAAAGAATAAAATTGAAGAAGAATATTGTATCCATCACAAGAATGAAAAAACTAGAAAGTGGTCTAGGGCTCTAGATGATCTTTGTGAAAAAGTTTGTGCCCTCTATCCTTTTATTTGTGAACTTTGCCATAGAGTGGGTCATTTTAATTTTCAATGCTCCTCCAATGATAATTCGAACCTCATGAGTGCTGCAAATTTGTATTGTGATGATGAAATCACTCCTAATCAGCATGATGAACTTACATTATTTTTGGAGTGTGAAGAGTTATTGAGAAAAACTTCTTTGGTGGATATGAGTGCTCTTGATATTAACACTACTAGGGAAAAGCCTATAGGTGGAGGCAAGTGGTGCCGGCGCACCACCTTGGACGTGCGCCGGTGGAAACAGTTGCCGGCGCACCACTTTGCAGCCGCGCCGGCGATGCAGGACTACTGCCGGCGCACCTCCCGAAAAGACGCGCCGGGGAAAAATCCTGGCATGGCCGCGGCCGATTCGGGCCAGGCGCAAGAATCATTGCCGGCGCACCAGCCCAGGGGTGCGCCGGCGGAAAATGCGCTATTGCCGGCGCACCCCTGGGGTGGTGCGTCGGCAATGATTCTTGGGCCTGGCCCGGGGGTGATATAGCCGAAAGGGCTATGTGCTGCCGGCGCACCCATGCCCTGGTGCGCCGGCAGTAACCTGGGTAGTTATTTCTGCTCAACAACCACTCCCCCCACTACTACCACTCCACTCCTCCACACAAACCCGAGCCTTCTCCCAACCCAGCTCATTTTTGCCCATTTCTTTCCCCAATTTCACCAATTTGACCAAACAAAATCATATTTTTTGAGCAAATCTTCCCTTCCTACATGCATCTCCCACATCTCCATATGTAGATCTAGATCTACTATCCCGCATTGACCGCTCAATCTAGATCTAGATCTAGAAAGTCGGCTTCCATACGCCGTGGTAGCGGCGCGACGTCTCGATCTCGTTGACGAATATATCAAACAAATAGGTGATTAATGAACAAATTGAGGAATGAAATCGACGTATGTTGGACATTTGAAGCAAAGCTCTCGTGTGTGGCATATATATATGTTGTGCTTGTGCTTGTGTGTGTTGGCGTTGAAAATGAGTTGCCAACGTTGCGCCGAAATGTTGATTCTTTAAGTTTCCGTTTCGGCACATTTCTGGCGCTCCTATGTCCTACCGTGTAGGAAGGTCATGCCGAAATTTTCCGTGAAAACTACCGACGGATGCATGGTTCTAATCAATTATGTAATCTTACCATGCATGCGATAATGGTTATCGAGATGAGTGAAAGCATCGTGATGAGATATCTGAAACACGCGATCATCGACATGTATGAAAATAACCGCACGGAGGTATTGTGTCCGTGCCGGAGATGCAAACGAGGGAAATGGTTTGACCCGTATTCAGGCAAATTGCAAGGGCACCTGCTCACTAATGGTTTCATGCATGGACACACTCAATGGATGAGTGATGATGGCGCGGAGGTCAATGGGGCAACGGCGGCAGGTGGTAAAAATGGCCGGCAAGAAGGAGGGCATCATGATATTGATGACGATGAAGAGTTTGTCGCACAGGACGATAACCTTGACGACGACAATAACCTTGACGACGACGAAGAGGTGCCGCTAGCTTCAGTCGTGCGGGACCCTCATGTTCAAGATCTGCTTCTCGAAAAGACGAAAGGCGCCAAGCGGAAATCAAAGATTGAGCAACTCGAGATAGACTCGAATACTCCGTTGTATGACTCAGGTCGTGGGTTGGGGGAGTCTCGCTTGAGAGTAGCTCTCGATGTGCTGCAGATGAAGGCGAAACACGGATGGACGGACACAAGCGTCGACGACATCCCGGAATACGTGAAAGATCTCCTTCCTCGCCGAGAACACGTGTCCCGGTAGTCTAGCCGAGGCCAAGAGAATCACGTGCCCTCTCGACTTACCCCACGAAAAGTATCACGCCCGCATCAACGATCGTATCATGTATCACAAGGAGCACATGGACAAGACCAAATGTCCTGTGTGTGAAGCTGAACGGTACAAGAAAGGGAAGAAGAAAGCTCCTCGGAAAGTTGTGTGGTACGTCCCGCTCGCCCCCCGGCTTCAACGGTTCTACGCGGACCGCAAGGAAGCAAAGCTCATGCGCTGGCACGCAGAAAGAAAGGAGGCAGTGTTGAATGATGAAGAGCGGATTGAGCACCCAGTGTTGACGCACCCTTCGGATGCAAGCCAGTGGAAAGCATTAGACAATGAATTCGGAAGTTTTGGGGCGGATCCCAGAAACATCAGGTTGGGTGCGAGCACAGACGGATTCAATCCGTTCGGAAACCGAGAGCAGCACACATAGCACATGGCCCGTGTTTGTATGGATCTACAACCTCCCGCCCTGGCTGTGCATGAAGAGGAAG
This sequence comes from Lolium rigidum, assembly GCF_022539505.1. NCBI lineage: Eukaryota > Viridiplantae > Streptophyta > Magnoliopsida > Poales > Poaceae > Lolium > Lolium rigidum. The sequence goes on along the minus strand of NC_061513.1, from coordinate 233,894,377 downwards.
TACATACGGATGAGTATGCTAATTCAAGGGCCGACACAGCCGAGGAAACGATATCAACATGTATCTCGAACTATTAAAGGAGGAGCTTGAAACGTTGTGGGCGGAGGAAGGGGTAGATACATGGGACGCCGTCGCGGAAGAATATTTCCCTTTGAGAGCCGCGTTGATCACGATGGTGCAGGACTACCTCGGATACGGTTACATTTCGTGCCAGGTGTGCCATGGACACAAGGCATGTGTCAGGTGCATGGAAGAGACGATGTTTTTGCAGCTTGGTAAGGATCCCGGCTCTTCGAAAACAGTTTACATGGGGCATCGAAGGTGGCTACGAAGACCGAACCGTGGAGAAAGCGTGGAGATCCGTTCGATGGTACAAATGAACCCCGAGGACCTCCACGTAAGAAGAGCGGCGAAGAGATCGATACATTACTGAAAGGTTGGAAGGAGTGCCCTGCGTAGGGAAAGATTCGTCAAAAGCCCGGAGAGAAGAAGAAAAAGGAAACGACGCCGCTCATTGGTGTATGGAAAAGGAGGTCCGTGTTTTGGGACTTGCCGTCATTGGAAAATTCTCGATACACCTCACTGCCTTGATGTCATGCATATTACAAAGAACGTGTGCGAGAGCTTGCTTGGCACTCTTCTCAACATGCCGGACCGGACCAAAGATGGGCCGAAAGCAAGACATGACCTGAAAGTTTTGGGCATCAGGGAAGAGCTTCGGATCCCGGCGGCCCAAGAGGGACATTCGGAGGAGGAGGCGGACGGCGGTCAGAAGCGCAAAAGGATTAAGCAGCCAGACTATTACTGTCCCCCTCCTGCTTCACTTTTAGTCCGGCCGAGGTCGATCAATTTTTCAATTGCCTTCTAGGAGTCAGAGTGCCCTTCGGTTACTCCGGGCTAATAAGCAGATACATGGACCCCAAGAAACGAAACTTCAGCGGCATGAAGTCTCATGACTGTCACGTGATGATGACGCGAGATTCTTCCGGTTGCAATCGGAGGTATAATGGATGACCATGTCCGTGCAACGCTGATCGGGCTCGTAACTTCTTCGACGTCATAACTCGGAAGTCGATAAGCGTGAAGAAACTCGCAAGGCTCCAGGAAGAGATCGTGGTGATCCTATGTGAGCTTGAGATGTACTTCCCGCCTGCATTCTTTGACGTGATGGTCCATCTGTTGGTCCATATCATGGATGATATCGTCAGTCTAGGGCCGGCATTCTTACACAACATGATGTCGTTTGAAAGAATGAACGGGGTCATTAAAGGATACGTTCGTAACACGTCACATCCGGATGGAAGCATCGTGTGGGGACCCCGGACTAGCTGTCCGAAATACCCTGTTATGTATACCGTTCACGTTCCCATGATCAGTGTGCCGTGAACACATAACCGAACTGATATCAAATTACACCATCCATTACAAAGCGGAATAAGAAAATTACAACATGGTCACATGACCAATACTTACATAATAGCCTCGAAGGGCCTAACTAAACATCGAGTAGCATCATCACTTCAACAGCACGAGTACCCAAGTCATCTGCCATAACCCTACGAGTAACCGACCGGGAAGACGTTCCTAGCTCGCATAGACGTCGTCAACTCCTTCTTCATCTATCGAAGTCCTCCAGTGTCCGGCCAAGTAAATAGCCGGGGACAAAGCCGTGAGTACATTTGAATTGTACTCGCAAACCATTTACAAAGTAACATAACAAGGAGAACAAGGTACCGAGGACTAACTAGGAGATCAAGAGGGAATGACCACTTATATAACAAGAATATGTTATGTAGAAGAGAAGAAGTGGTTTAGTGGAGTTAGCATATCAACTTCATGGGTGAAGGAGATGAGAGAATATATCTAAGACATCACTACTTGACTTCATTTAGAAGGATCTTTCACGACATAAACACTTAGGAAGGGTAGACCCAATTTTTATCAATCCTTTTCCGACCACCTCATTGTGGTCAACAACCATTTTTCCGAGTACTCCACGTACTCCAACACAAATCCCGTTTCTTTCCTTTGTCAAACATTTTCATAAACAAAACACATCAGGCTAAGCAACAGCCAATCCAACCGTCCATGACCGCGGATACGGCTATTCGAATAGATTTCACTCTGCAGAGTTTGCACACTTTCCCCACAAGATCTGATAAATCCGCCGGGATCATCCCCGGGCCATCATACGAAAGTATGTGGGTATCGAATAACCAGTCGAAGCCTTTCGCCCATTCTAATTAGCAAGAGGTCCTACCCTATGGAGTATGTACCTCCCCGACACCGTGGCAGCTCACCTCCTTTTGAGCGTGGCTCCACCGCCAAGCCAGGAGACCCATAGTGTCTTCCGGACGGGTCAGCCCCGAAGGCCTCCCGTTATACTATTGTCCCAACTTCGACAACCCGGACTCGGGGTAACCGTACCCTTGTATAGTTGTGCGGTGCCTCATGCTAAAGAGAACGAACGTCGAGCTAAGCCCCGTGCCCATGTTGGAGTAATGTGGTTGCGCTAGTTTGTTGTCATGGGTGAGTACTTAGGCGCCAAAGTTTTCGTAATATCCCAACCACTTTCTCATCCCCATCATTTTTACCAAATCCTTTCCTTTCTCAATTCTCACTCGGGCATAACATTACACCCAAGGTTTTAACAAAAACTTTTACAACAAGGTAAAACCTTGAGGGTTTTCCCAACCTAAAGTTTATGCATGAACTAAAATGTAATAGCATAATGATTGCCATCAACATGAAGGGTGTCAAAGGCATCCATACTCCAGTTGAGCATGAATGGAGATAATCAAAAAGTAGGGCAGTTTTAATGATATTATCCCAAGTGTTTACTAGATCTAGGATGTCAAAAGGCGGTCAAATGTGATTCACATACTTAGAGTAAGTACGCAAAATATCGAGAGGGGACATTACACACTTGGTAGCAAGTATGTAAAAGAATCAAATTAAGCAAACCCAAGGAAACACAAGAAATCAAGAGACCAAGGATAGAAGGATCTCAACCAAAAACATGGATAATCAAGGAGTCAAAGTAAATGGCTTGCCTTGGCTTATTTGTCCCTGGACTTCTTCAACTTCATCAATATAAGAATACCAACAATATAAATAAAATCCTTGTCCGATCCACTTCTTCTTCTCCGGAATCGTTCGCATCTATCGTCGGAAAATATAAAAGGAACACAATCAAACACATTGCACCAACAAAACAATAAGCAACAAGCATCAATCAAAAACTAACCACTCTACTAAGGCTAACATATTAAGGACATATAGATACTACAAAGCATCTAGAAGAAACGCCATTTTATTTACCTAATAAAGGTATGAGAGTACCATGCTTAGCAATTGCCTCTCTCGGTTATCACCATGGCATAAACCAAATATTCCCTGGTAGATAACATCATAAATAGTACAAGTGCATTAGTTTGGCATCACAAACGTTCATATTATAATTTGAAACATTTTTGGAAAAGCGGGAAATCATTCTCTCTATTTTATAAAGCTTACATAACACTACACAAGAATAGGAAGTAAACAATATTCCACATCATTGGAAAACTTAAGCCAACAATAGAACTAAGGTTAAGTTGCAGAGGTTTTGTTTTGCAAGAATAAAACATTGGTTGACCAATTTTTAATGCAAAGAGATGGTTAAGGTTTCCAAATAAACCAAAAAGTTTTGCTACAACAACCCATGTCACACATACACATTACTAACAATAACAAAAATGCATGAACAGAGACTAACACTATTTTTCCTAGATGGCAAGTACTAATACAAGACTAACCCAATTGGATTCACTCAAAAATATTGAACCTACAAATTTAGGACTTTGTTTGAATCTGACTGTACAGAAAACAAGATCTGTAAGCCATAAATCGTAGAAAAATCCTAAAAATATGGGACCACTGGCATTTGAAAGATATTTAAACAGAGAGGCATACACAATTGGATTTGGGTTAAAAAAAATTCTGAAACTCTCACAAATGGATTGACAAGATTACTGCATGTCTATACCATTTGCTTTACCTCTAGAGTTACAGAACAGATAAAGGTTTGAAACTTGTTTGAGAAGATTAAGAAAACATTCCTTAGTCCTACAGAACTGGAATCACTCAATTAGGTTCAAAAATGGATTTTTGGTGATTTAAAAGCTAACAGCCATGTCTGCAGAACACACAGAACAAGTTTAATTCACCACAAATCGTACACGACTCATAAAAAATGAGGTCAGCTGCATCGGAAAGGTATTGAAAAGCTGGTTCTTACCCAATTTGTTTCATTCAAAAACTCGTTCCCAAGCTCCTGGTTTAATTCGACAAAGCTAGATCTGTCCAGATCTTGATCTGTGAGCCATTTCAGTTTCAGGAGGTCAATCGAAGTGAAACCACCGCCAAAATCAAGGTATTGAAGAGGGCTTTCACCCGCAGTTGAGTTTGCTCAAAAAGGTTTTGTAAACGGAACAAATCTAACAAACAGTGAATCTGCATGTTTCCAGAACTTTATTTACCAGGGAGAATCTGTAACGAATTTGAGGATGAGACCAACGCAAAGTTGTAGATATTTTGAATATCTATCCGCGGAACTTTGAATCACTCGATTTGGATCTGCACACGAGATTTGGTGGATTTTACAAGTTCGTACCAGAATCTAAAACAGCAAGATAGCAGAAATTACTGCAGGGATTTGGACGAACTTTGCTCAAGAACTTCAGATCTGAGGATAGCTCAAGCTTCTCCATGCTTGGACCAACATGCACCTGTATCCAGATCCAATCTTAGCAATGGAGGAAGAGGAAGAGGAGAGAAAACCATCTAGGGTTGGGGAGAAGAAGGAGAGGGAGGCTCTCATGGTGAGGAGGAGCTTGAGGGAGGAGGGAGCTTCATCTTGGAGTTCTTTCCATGGCCATGGCCGGCCATGGGAGCTAGGTGGAGCTGCATTTTCGTGGGGGAGAGTAGGAGAAGAGTGTGAGGGAGTAGATAAGGTGGAGGAGGGAGTGGAGAGAAGAAAAATGAGAGCAAGAGGAGTGGAGGTGGCCGGCCAAGGGCCATTTATAGAGGGAGAGGGGGTTGGCTGCCTCCTTTTTGATTGGCTAGGATGGGTGGCTGCCCATTTAATTGTTGGGGTAGTTGAGAGGCAAGTCTTGCAAGAGAAGAAAGTGAGGAGGAAAGTGGTTGCCGAAATTGCCATGCCAACACAATTGGCCGGCTCCATTCTTGCCAAATACAAGTGAACAATGTGAGGGAGAGGCACAACATCCATGTGAATAGATATGTGCATGATATTGAGGAGAAAATGTCAAAGACTGACTTTGATGATGATAAAAATAGGAGTAGATACATATAGATAAAAAGGAGTATGAAGGTGACATGTGCCATGAGAATAATCTCCACCACTTTGGTTGAGACCAACTTATGATGAAGATAGTTCCCAAGGTATATTTGATGATTAGTAGCTTTTATAAGAATTCAGTTTTGGAAGGATTGGGATGGACCACATGCAACAATGCATGTGCATGCCAAGGTAAATGGGATAGTGATGGTGGTTTAGACAATTATAGAGCAAGACTAAGAGACATGGTGAGTGAAGTAACCATGTACTCACAAGGATGAATATGGTGGCAGAAATCACCAATTCATGAGGTCGAGGTGATGATGGAAAAGAATAGAGGATTGAGATGGGTATGATGAGATATAACTTGTTCTTCAAATAAGAGGTAAATTGTGAGTGATTTGAAAATATCAAATGATCATCCATTTGATCAAAAATTGGAGGATGGAGGGGATACAATGTGGTGGATCAGAGATGTGCATAAGATGTGCAAGAGTTGCTATTTGAAAAACAGTTTAATTGAAAGGTATGGGACACACCTCAATTGTCTAGAGACAATTGGGAAAGAACCCAAGTGGAAATGGAATTTGAAAAGGTTGAGAGAAAACTAGTTGGAACATAGGATTTCAAAATATTCTACTTGCTTTCTCAAGTTAGGTAGAGTTTTTCTCAAATGTAAAATAATCAAGAGGGAAACAAGAAATGGTATAGGTACCATAAACAAGCTTTTTGTTAAAACAAAGCAAAATAGAAATAATGTTTTATAAATCAATACTTGGTAGAAATGGGATGAAAAACAAAACCCATTTAGTTCCTTGTTTTCTTTGAAGAGAAATCTTGGAAAGTTTTAATAAAACTAGAAGTAGTTTTGTGATCAAAACTAGAGAAGGAGAAGTGTAGGATTTTTGAGGAGGGAAACTAATTTAGGGAGGAGTGTTCTCAAGGGTAGATGGTGGCTACAAAATGTATCCATCATTCCCACTCTTGGTTTTGTGAAGATTAAACTTGAATAAAAACAAGAGGCAAAAGTGAAGGAAGTGATCTAGAGTTGAATCATTGGATAGGGTATAAGATCAAGTTGAATATATGTGATGCAAGGGTAGAATGAGACATGCAGGATGTGGAAATTGTAGAGGGAGATGCACATATGAGATCCATGCATTGAGATCACCAAGTTGTGAATTAAGGATGATTGAGCTATCTTGTACCACAAAGAGAAAAATCAAGATGGCACACCCATGTTGTCATCAGGAGAGAGGTTTGATGTAGTAAGAAGGAAAACAATTCTTCCTAAGCCACACATGTGTTTTATTTGGTGAGTTGCTTGTTTAACCACTAAGGGTGTCGTTCTATGAGGTAGCTCAAGACAAAATTCAACAAGCAAATCAAGACAATTCATCTACCAACAGATCAAGGCAATTCATCATAGCAAACAGATCAAGGAAATTCACCTTAATTAGTCTATAGAAAAAGTTTTTGTTCCCCCGATTTTTGAAATAAGGACAACTAATCAAGGTTGAAAAAGTTGGGGTGTTACGGATCTTCCACCCTTAAAATAATCTCGTCCCGAGATTACTGAGTGTAGAACTAGAGGGGTTATAAAGTTTAACCAAAGTCGGACTCCATTCTTCCGTAGACGTGCCGTTGTAGAGAAAGTCGTTTGCTTCATCTTACGGGAGACATGTTGGATTTCGGCCGATGGCGAGCTTCATGAAGAGGTTGACTACTCCATGCGGGTGTTGGATCCGTAGCTTCTTCACGATCCTGGCGGAGGTTCAAGACTCGTGGGAGGGTTAGTGCACCCAACGGTGCTTGAGCAGGGCTGAAAACCTTTTTAGAGTTAGCTTGATTTTAGTGGAAGACGAAGTCTTCCACCCTTAAGATTTTTCATCGGGTTCTCGGAAAAACTCGGAGCTTCGCCTTGTAGTTCTGTCTGGGGCTTCGGAAGAAGTCATCGGTCTTCCTTGTTCAGCTGAAGAATCTTCGGGGGCGACGTGCAGACCACCACTTCAAGAGGCACTCACGGTGTTAACTGAACCGTATGGGACGCGCGGCGAGTTAGAAAGTTGAAGAAACGCCTGGTTGGTACCCATATGAAGCAGCAACAGGGGTCGTCGAAGACAATCTTCAGCTTGAGGGTCAGTGCTGATTTCAGTAACAACTAAGAAGTTAGCGGGTAAACTACGCCTAAAGTCTTGAGTCTTGGAGTACCTTCAGAAGCTTCTTTTGATGAGGACCAGATGAACCATGTGATGTAGCTCGGCTTTGACGCTACTGTTCTCTCAACTTGTTAGACGGTGTGTTCGAGGGTAGTTTTCAAGAAGATATCCTTGAGGTTAGCGTGATTATATACCAAGATTAGACCAAGTTAGTAAGTCTTCTGGTAGAGGTGCAGTCACTCTTGAAGGTAGGGGCTTCTGCTTTCTTGATGAAGTGGAGATGCTTCAGATGACCTTGAAACTAGTCGGCGTAGATAGGGGTCTGAGTTAGTTTCACTGACGGTTGAAAAACAACTGCTAACGGGTTTAGAGTTAGAGTAATTCGTTAATCTATCCAACTAACTAGCAGTTAGCAATACATCGGCGAGGCAAACTTTAATCCTGTCATAGCATGTGACACCCATACAACCATAACCAGAAACAAAATACCACTAACAGAGGCTACTGGTATTTTTCCTATATGCACAGTAACAAAACAAGATCAACACAATTGGAATCATTCAAAAATATTTATTTTTCAATTTTTGAGACTCAAAATACTAACCAGAAACAGTGATCAAGTTTTATTTATTAAAAATCGTACAAAAATCCTAAAAATACAAGGTCAGTGGCATCTGAAAGATAATTTCATACTGGTTCTAGTGCAATTGGAATCACATCCATCGGAGCTACCAAACTATTTTTATTAGCAAAACAGTATACTGGCAGATTTCCGTTTTTAATTTCTGTTTTAAATATTTCAAACAATTAAAAAGGGCGGGAACGTCTAAATAGCAAGATATACATGCACATAGCAAACAGATACAAACACTCACGTCAGCACATTAGGGAACTACAAGCAATCATCAAACCAGACATGGTACTCTAAGTACCCAGAAATTCCTAATGCGCGGGTGGTAGCTCAATCAAAGCGATTGAGTTTGTCCTATCCATCCTATAGGTTTGGGGGCTGGTCACATATGTCGACGTCTTCATATCGTCAGCATCAGCTTCAACTTGGATCCTTGTAGCAGTTGGTAGTGAAGGGGCCGGGTGTTGAGTCATTGATATTGAGGCGGAGGAGAAAACTGTGTAGAACTTCTTGTCTCGACATCCCGGAAACATGAGGTCTTCGAAGAGGTAGCTGTTGAGGTGCTCCCGAAGTCGATATCTTCTCGTGGCTAGCCTAAAAATTACTAGTCAAGAAACTGAGGACTTGATCCATGACGACTGCAAGAAGTGCAAGTCCACGGAGGAACAAGGTCAGCTCTCTGACAGACTTTGGTGACAACCAAAGACATGATCTAATTATCCTTTTGTGGGCACACTAAGTCGGCCTCCAATCTTCTAGCTGTCATTGGAGATACGTGAGACTTCATAAAAGGTTGATCCATCTTCGACTTAGAGTCTCCGGTCTGAGTTGGGGACATCGTCCAATATGTAGGTTTGAAGTGGATGAGACAATAGAGTAAAAAAAATCTTCAAACATTTTAATCAAGCGGAGAAACAAGAATTTAGAAGTCTTGAAGAATTAAGAGGAGTAGAAGCTATGCTTCCGACTAAAGAAAGAATTTGTTTCGCAAATAGTTTTTCCCAAGTACTTGTTTCCTAACTAACGTCCATGCTAACTAAGGTCTCCTATAGTCAGGATAGCTCTGATACCAGCTCTGTGGGGACCCCGGACTAGCTGTCCGAAATACCCTGTTATGTATACCGTTCACGTTCCCATGATCAGTGTGCCGTGAACACATAACCGAACTGATATCAAATTACACCATCCATTACAAAGCGGAATAAGAAAATTACAACATTGTCACATGACCAATACTTACATAATAGCCTCGAAGGGCCTAACTAAACATCGGAGTAGCATCATCACTTCAACGAGCGCAGTACCCAAGTCATCTGCCATAACCCTACGAGCAACCGGCCGGGAAGACGTTCCTAGCTCGCATAGACGTCGCCAACACCTTCTTCATCCGTCGAAGTCCTCCAGGTCTGGCCAAGTAAATAGCCAGGGACAAAGCCGTGAGTACATTTGAATTGTACTCGCAAACCATTTACAAAGTAACATAACAAGGAGAACAAGGTACCGAGGACTAACTAGGAGATCAAGAGGGAATGACCACTTATATAACAAGAATATGTTATGTAGAAGAGAAGAAGTGGTTTAGTGGAGTTAGCATCTCAACTTCATGGGTGAAGGAGATGAGAGAATATATCTAAGACATCACTACTTGACTTCATTTAGAAGGATCTTTCACGACATAAACACTTAGGAAGGGTAGACCCAATTTTTATCAATCCTTTTCCGACCACCTCATTGTGGTCAACAACCATTTTTCCAGTACTCCACGTACTCCAACACAAATCCCGTTTCTTTCCTTTGTCAAACATTTTCATAAACAAAACACATCAGGCTAAGCAACAGCCAATCCAACCGTCCATGACCGCGGACACGGCTATTCGAATAGATTTCACTCTGCAGAGTTTGCACACTTTCCCCACAAGATCCGATAAATCCGCCGGGATCATCCCCGGGCCATCATACGAAAGTATGTGGGTATCGGATAACCAGTCGAAGCCTTTCGCCCATTCTAATTAGCAAGAGGTCCTACCCTACGGAGTATGTACCTCCCCGGCACCGTGGCAGCTCACCTCCTTTTGAGCGTGGCTCCACCGCCAAGCCAGGAGACCCATAGTGTCTTCCGGACGGGTCAGCCCCGAAGGCCTCCCGTTATACTATTGTCCCAACTTCGACAACCCGGACTCGGGGGTAACCGTACCCTTGTATAGTTGTGCGGTGCCTCATGCTAAAGAGAACGAACGTCGAGCTAAGCCCCGTGCCCATGTTGGAGTAATGTGGTTGCGCTAGTTTGTTGTCATGGGTGAGTACTTAGGCGCCAAAGTTTTCGTAATATCCCAACCACTTTCTCATCCCCATCATTTTTACCAAATCCTTTCCTTTCTCAATTCTCACTCGGGCATAACATTACACCCAAGGTTTTAACAAAAACTTTTACAACAAGGTAAAACCTTGAGGGTTTTCCCAACCTAAAGTTTATGCGTGAACTAAAATGTAATAGCATAATGATTGCCATCAACATGAAGGGTGTCAAAGGCATCCATACTCTAGTTGAGCATGAATGGAGATAATCAAAAAAGTAGGGCAGTTTTAATGATATTATCCCAAGTGTTTACTAGAATTAGGATGTCAAAAGGCGGTGAAATGTGATTCACATACTTAGAGTAAGTACGCAAAATATCGAGAGGGGACATTACACACTTGGTAGCAAGTATGTAAAGAATCAAATTAAGCAAACCCAAGGAAACACAAGAAATCAAGAGACCAAGGATAGAAGGATCTCAACCAAAAACATGGATAATCAAGGAGTCAAAGTAAATGGCTTGCCTTGGCTTATTTGTCCCTGGACTTCTTCAACTTCATCAATATAAGAATACCAACAATATAAATAAAATCCTTGTCCGATCCACTTCTTCTTCTCCGGAATCGTTCGCATCTATCGTCGGAAAATATAAAAGGAACACAATCAAACACATTGCACCAACAAAACAATAAGCAACAAGCATCAATCAAAAACTAACCACTCTACTAAGGCTAACATATTAAGGACATATAGATACTACAAAGCATCTAGAAGAAACGCCATTTTATTTACCTAATAAAGGTATGAGAGTACCATGCTTAGCAATTGCCTCTCTCGGTTATCACCATGGCATAAACCAATTTTTAATGCAAAGAGGTGGTTAAGGTTTCCAAATAAACCAAAAAGTTTTGCTACAACAACCCATGTCACACATACACATTACTAACAGTAACAAAAATGCATGAACAGAGACTAACACTATTTTTTCTAGATGGCCAGTACTAATACAAGACTAACTCAATTGGATTCACTCAAAAATATTAAACCTACAAATTTAGGAATTTGTTTGAATCGACTGTACGAGAAAACAAGATCCGTAAGCCATAAATCGTAGAAAAATTCTATAAATATGGGACCACTGGCATTTGAAAGGTATTTAAACAGAGAGGCATACACAATTGGATTTGGGTTAAAATTGTTTCGAAACTCTCACAAATGGATTGACAAGATTACTTGCATGTCTATACCATTTGCTTTACCTCTTGAGTTACGAGAACGAGATAAAGGTTTGAAACTTGTTTGAGAAGATTAAGAAAACATTCCGTAGTCCTACAGAACTGGAATCACTCAATTAGGTTCAAAAATCGATTTTTGGTGATTTAAAAGCTAACAGCCATGTCTGCAGAACACACAGAATAAGTTTAATTCACCACAAATCGTACACGACTCATAAAAATATGAGGTCAGCTGCATCGGAAAGGTATTGAAAATATGGTTCTTACCCAATTTGTTTCATTCAAAAATTCTTTCCCAAGCTCCTGGTTTAATTCGACAAAGCTAGATCTGTCCAGATCTTGATCTGTGAACCATTTCAGTTTCAGGAGGTCAATCGAAGTGAAACCACCGCCAAAATCAAGGTATTGAAGAGGGCTTTCACCCGCAGTTGAGTTTGCTCAAAAAGGTTTTGTAAAACGGAACAAATCTAACAAACGGTGAATCTGCATGTTTCCAGAACTTTATTTACCAGGGAGAATCTGTAACAAATTTGAGGATGAGACCAACGCCAAGTTGTAGATATTTTGAATATCTATCCGCGGAACTTTGAATCACTCGATTTGGATCTGCACACGAGATTTGGTGGATTTTACAAGTTCGTACCAGAATCTGAAACAGCAAGATAGCAGAAATTACTGGAGGGATTTGGACGAACTTTGCTCAAGAACTTCAGATCTGAGGATAGCTCAAGCTTCTCCATGCTTGGACCAACATGCACCTGCATCAAGATCCAATCTTAGCAATGGAGGAAGAGGAAGAGGAGAGAAAACCATCTAGGGTTGGGGAGAAGAAGGAGAGGGAGGCTCTCATGGTGAGGAGGAGCTTGAGGGAGGAGGGAGCTTCATCTTGGAGTTCTTTCCATGGCCATGGCCGGACATGGGAGCTAGGTGGAGCTGCATTTTCATGGGGGAGAGTAGGAGAAGAGTGTGAGGGAGTAGATAAGGTGGAGGAGGGAGTGGAGAGAAGAAAAATGAGAGCAAGAAGAGTGGAGGTGGCCGGCCAAGGGCCATTTATAGAGGGAGAGGGGGTTGGCTGCCTCCTTTTTGATTGGCTAGGATGGGTGGCTGCCCAATTAATTGTTGGGGTAGTTGAGAGGCAAGTCTTGCAAGAGAAGAAAGTGAGGAGGAAAGTGGCTGGCCGAAATTGCCATGCCAACACAATTGGCCGGCTCCATTCTTGCCAAATACAAGTGAACAATGTGAGGGAGAGGCACAACATCCATGTGAATAGATATGTGCATGATATTGAGGAGAAAATGTCAAAGACTGACTTTGATGATGATAAAAATAGGAGTAGATACATATAGATAGAAAGGAGTATGAAGGTGACATGTGCCATGAGAATAATCTCCACCACTTTGGTTGAGACCAAGCCTATGATGAAGATAGTTCCCAAGGTATATTTGATGATTAGTAGCTTTTATAAGAATTCAATTTTGGAAGGATTGGGATGGACCACATGCAACAATGCATGTGCATGCCAAGGTAAATGGGATGGTGATGGTGGTTTAGACAATTATAGAGCAAGACTAAGAGACATGGTGAGTGAAGTAACCATGTACTCACAAGGATGAATATGGTGGCAGAAATCACCAATTCATGAGGTCAGGGTGATGATGGAAAAGAATAGAGGATTGAGATGGGTATGATGAGATATAACTTGTTCTTCAAATAAGAGGTAAATTGGGAGTGATTTGAAAATATCAAATGATCATCCATTTGATCAAAAATTGGAGGATGGAGGGGATACAATGTGGTGGATCAGAGATGTGCATAAGATGTGCAAGAGTTGCCATTTGAAAAAGAGTTTAATTGAAAGGTATGGGACACACCTCAATTGTCTAGAGACAATTGGGAAAGAACCCAAGTGGAAATGGAATTTGAAAAGGTTGAGAGAAAACTAGTTGGAACATAGGAGTTCAAAATATTCTACTTGCTTTCTCAAGTTAGGTAGAGTTTTTCTCAAATGTAAAATAATCAAGAGGGAAACAAGAAATGGTATAGGTACCATAAACAAGCTTTTTGTTAAAACAAAGCAAAATAGAAATAATGTTTTATAAATCAATACTTGGTAGAAATGGGATGAAAAACAAAACCCATTTTAGTTCCTTGTTTTCTTTGAAGAGAAATCTTGGAAAGTTTTAATAAAACTAGAAGTAGTTTTGTGATCAAAACGAGAGAAGGAGAACTGTAGGATTTTTGAGGAGGGAAACTAATTTAGGGAGGAGTGTTCTCAAGGGTAGATGGTGGCTACAAAATGTATCCATCATTCCCACTCTTGGTTTTGTGAAGATTAAACTTGAATAAAAACAAGAGGTAAAAGTGAAGGAAGTGATCTAGAGTTGAATCATTGGATAGGGTATAAGATCAAGTTGAATATATGTGATGCAAGGGTAGAATGAGACATGCAGGATGTGGAAATTGTAGAGGGAGATGCACGAGATGAGATCCATGCATTGAGATCACCAAGTTGTGAATTAAGGATGATTGAGCTATCTTGTACCACAAAGAGAAAAATCAAGATGGCACACCCATGTTGTCATCGGGAGAGAGGTTTGATGTAGTAAGAAGGAAAACAATTCTTCCTAAGCCACACATGTGTTTTATTTGGTGAGTTGCTTGTTTAACCACTAGGGGTGTCGTTCTATGAGGTAGCTCAAGACAAAATTCAACAAGCAAATCAAGACAATTCATCTACCAACAGATCAAGGCAATTCATCATAGCAAACAGATCAAGGAAATTCACCTTAATTAGTCTATAGAAAAAGTTTTTGTTCCCCCTGATTTTTGAAATAAGGACAACTAATCAAGGTTGAAAAAGTTGGGGTGTTACACATCGTACAGGGCTGGCTCACCGAGGAGTGCATCTCTTTCTGCACGAATTATCTAGACATCGAGGACCCTGTTGGTTTGCCTCAAAACAAGCACCGCAGGTTCGAGGGAGTAGGCCACAAAAATGGAAGGAAGGAACTGCACGTGCACATGTCTGGTCGGACTTCCGACTTTGACAGGGCCAACTTAGTAGCGCTACAACACATTGACTTGATCGATCCTTGGTTGAAAGAGCACAAAACCATGATAGAGAACAGTGGCAAGCCGATGATGACGGAAGCAGAAATATACAGAGAGCACAACTCCTCTTTCACGCGCTGGTTCAAAGACCACATTGATGCTAATCCCCCACCAATGGATTCTGACAAGGATAAACTAGTATTGGCCTTGTCACATGGCCACGCGCCCAACATCACGACTTACCAAGCGTACGATATCAACGGGTACACATTCTACACGGAAGAAAAAGACAAGAACAGTGTTTACCAGAACTCAGGGGTAACGATGGATTCCTGGACGGGTGACGTAAAGACTAGATACTACGGAAGAATCGAGGAAATCGGGGAGCTTAGCTACGCTGGGGAGAAAGTGCCGATGTTCCGTATCAGATGGGCTAAGAGCGTCGAGAAAAGAAGACCGGTATTTCACCACCATGTTTCTACCCGAAGCCAACAAATCAAAGTCCACGAACGCCACCGCGCAGAATGAGCCATGGGTACCGGCGGAACACGTGCACCAATGCTTCTTCATAACCGACCCATCCGGGCCTAGCCGTGTTATCGTGAGGAGAGGCAAGAGGACCATCGTCGGAATGGATGGAGTCGCCAACGAGGAAGACTTCGAAGGACAAGTCGGAGACCCAATGATGGAAGAATCCGAGGACGAAGACACAACATACACCATAAGAAGAAGCGAGGACCACGCTACCGAGGTCGGGTCGACCCTTCAAAAGAAGAAGTCACGACACGGGGCTAAATTATTCAACGGCGAGCAAGAAAAGCAAGAAGAAAGCGAAACACTCTTCTCAATCGATGATGTAAAACTTTATTTGCAATCTATAACTCATATTTTGTGTAATTCATAACTACTCATATGGTCATGGCCAATATTTTATGTATGACTAATTAATATTGTGTTGGTCAATATTTTGTGTATGTAATATATAACTCATATTTTTTTGTAATGCCTAATTAAGATTTTGAAATTGTTTTTGCATATATAAGTCATGCATATTTCTTGGCTATTATCTTGAAAAGATAAGAACATAAATATAATAGAAAAGGCCAGAAAAGAAATAAAGAAAAACAAAAGAAAATATGAGTTGGGGAGGTCATATTGCATGATCTGGGCCAAGTCCCAGGTATACACGGACTAGACTTATTGCCGGCGCACCAGGGCGTTGGTGCGCCGGGGACAACCTGTCCCCGGCGCACCAACTCCCTGGTGCGCCGGCAATAAGTCTAGTCCGTGTATACCTGGGACTTACCCGCACGCGACCACAACTTCTCCCTCCCCATTCCCAATCGACGAAACCTAACCGCCACCCTCTCGATCGATCGAGCGCCGCCGTGAGCTTCACTGCCCCGCCAAGCCGTCCTCGACCGTTCGCCACCATCCCCCTCCACCAGCCCCCACCACCTGCCCCATACACGGACCAGGCTGCCGCCGCCGTTGGAGTAGGGGACGTCGAGGAGGACCACGCTGCCGCCGCCGTTGGAGGAGGAACACGTTGTCGCCGCCGTTGGAGGAAGACCACGCTGCCGCCACCGTGAGCTTCCCTCTCCCCCTCCCCCTTCCCTATTGTGCCCATTGCTATGAAATTGGTTCAAATTGATGCTCGATCCCCTCCTGTACCCTCAATTGCTATGAAATTGATGATTTAGGGTTCATTTAAATGCTTGCAGTATGCTCGATCCCCTCTGTTCGTCCATCAATTCTCCGGTTTATAAAAAAATTGATGATTTAGGGTTCATACACTGACCAATACCAACCATCATACTGACCAATAGCAAAATTGATGATTAGTTGATTTAAATGCTTGAAGTATGAATTAGGAGTAAATGTTTTGTTTCTAGTTTGCCCAAATTACTGACCAATAGCTTCTGGTTTGCTTCTGGTTGAGATGGAAATGTTGTCTCTGGTTGCAAATGTCTCTGGTTTGCTTCTGGTTTGCTTCAATTTATAGTGGAAATGAAATGGAGATGCTACTGGTTCATTTAATTGGGGTTTTAATTTAATTAAATGCCTAATGAAATGGAAGTGCTACTTGCTATTCTGGATAATCTTGTTGGCGAGCTCAACTTTTCACCCATGAACCGAGAGATAGTTGTTGACTAGATTTCAAATGCTAGCAGTAATGTATTTGGTTTCTCTGTGGGGGTATATAATTGTGGTGCCCCTGTTTGCAAACTGCATTTATTCTCTGGTTTAAAAAAAGAAAAGAAAATGATTTTGTTCTCTGGTTTGAAATTTAGTTCATTTAGTTCAGATGCTTTTACTGCTACTGCTACTGTTCTTGAGAAAAAATGGTCATGCTTTGGGAAGATTAGCACAGAGTGACTTCCAGGGAATAAGCTGGAGAGCCAAGGCTGTATTTCTGTTGTAATTAAGCAGTAATGCTGCCAGGGATGCCAGGGATGTAAAATGCTCACTATACTTGGTTGTAGTACATGCAATGCTCGCTGCTACTATTGTTTCGCTACTATTGTTGCTGCCTGCTGCTACTATTGTTGCTGCTACATTTTGAGTTATGTAACTTGAGAGTTAAGATGTTTTTGCTACTATTGTTGCTGCTACATTTTGAGTTATGTAATTGGAGAAAATTCCTATATGTGAATTGCATTTCTGTTACAGGGATTGAGTTGCTATTGAGTGCCGGAATGTCGATTCATTTCCGTTCCGGCAACTCTAGCACTCGGCATGACCAATTTTTAGCAAAGGTCATGCCGAATTTTTCCGTGAATTCTAACTCTTTTTCATCTTCTATTAGTGCAAGCCACCATGGCGTCTCAAGAAGAATTAGAGGAGCACTACAATAGGCACTTCTTTAGGACGGAGGAGGATGCCGAGGCCGCCGGTGTTGGCGGCGACGAGGACCATGAGATGGAGCATGACGCCGGGGGTAGTGGCGAGGAGCCAAGCGGCAACGAGGCAAGCGACGCCGCCGGGGTAGTACCTACGCGCCAAGCGGCGACGAGGCAACCGGCGCCGCCGGGGGTGGCGGCGAGACAAGCGGCCGACGATCCTAGCGGCGCCGCCGGGAGTAGTGGCACCGGGACAAGTTGTTCCAAGAGGCCGCGGAAGGCAAGGCGCCAAAACACGGTCGGCACCGGCGGAGACACAGTCAAAGAGGTGGACCCCGCCAGTGGTTTGCCGGTGGAGCCTAAGGATGTTGCCAAGGGGTACGGCAACCAACTGGCATGTATCCTCCGAGAGGTCGTCAATCTCAACGAGAAGGACCTCCGAGCTGAGAGCAAAGCGCCTTTGCAAGCCCAGCTCATTGCGAGGTTGCACGCACGATACAAGTTCCTAGGCGACTACGCCTCCAGTCATCAAACCAACAACATTGTGAACTCACAAGCCCTCCCGAAGTTCACCAAACACCTCGAGCAGCTATAAGTACATGGTGCGGAAGCTGATTGCTGAGGGCAAAGGTTTCGAAGAGGTCCACTCCGCCTTTCCGCATGTCTCCCAGGCGGACTTTGATGCTTTTGTGGCCAATGAAGAGCTACAAGCAACCAAGAATCGCAAGTTGTGGGGGAAGGAAATGCGGGAGCTTAACATCGGCAACCACAACCTTGGGAGCCATGGGTACGAGGGAAAGGAGCCCTATTGGGCGAAGGAGGACGAGGCGTATGTAAATGCCGGCATTGAGAACCCCTGGCTCAAGTACAAGGACCCGCTTGAAAGAAGATTCATCAGGTCCCGGTACCATAAGAAGAAACTAACCGGGGAACTTGTCACGGACCAGAAGGTCGTAACCGACATAATTTGGTTCACGAACGACAAGAAGGTCCTGGCGTTGGAGAAAAAACTGGTAAGCAATTTACCGGTTTAATTAGATCAAGTATCGTTCATATAATAGTAGCAACATTTCTAAATGGTTCGCGTTTCTTCCACAGGAA
Source organism: Lolium rigidum (assembly GCF_022539505.1). NCBI lineage: Eukaryota > Viridiplantae > Streptophyta > Magnoliopsida > Poales > Poaceae > Lolium > Lolium rigidum. The sequence goes on along the minus strand of NC_061513.1, from coordinate 233,875,720 downwards.
GAAGAAACACAAAGACTTTCTCAATGTGACGAAGGCTCCTCCTCCCAGGCGTCGACGGGCAGGGTAGCCTGGGACAAGCCTCTCGTACGGGCGCTAAACATCGTTAATGAGCATTCACCGACGAGAAGGCCGCATAGAGGCCGTGTGGCTGGCGCCGGTACGGGCTACAAGCATGGTCACTACGGCTTGTCGTCTGCGGCCGATAAAAATGCGCGCGAGTGAGAGGAAGCAGCGGGAGGCGGAGGAAATGAGGGAGTCAATCCTAGCCCAAGTCCAAGCTGGTTTGGTACCGCAACCGGTACCACAACTCAAAGCTACGCTCGTACCCGAAGTCAAAGCTGAAGTCGCCGCTTCAGTCCAAGCAGATTTCGACGCTCTACACGCGTGGTATGAGGGTGGCAAACAAGCCCCCCCCGAAAATGCAAGTGGTTAGCTTCGACGGCGAGCAACTCGATGGCGCCGCCGTCCGCCGGCAATGACAATGTTATAATGGAGACTCCTCCGGCCGCCGGCAATGTCGCCGGTGCTAGGGATTCACCGTCCATGCCGGGTAGCAGCCCCTCCGTCACTTGCACGCCCGCCGCCGCATGTGCCGGCCCGTCGACATTAGCCGAGCTCAATGCCCTCACGGTAATTAACTAATGTGTACATCAAGTTAATATATTAGTTTCGTCATCCTTGCCCTCTCTCTAACGCCATACACATGTTCTCGCAGGCTAACTCAACGCCATGCACCTTCCTGATGAGAGTAAACGACGAACTCAAAGACGTCGCGAGGGGTCCATCCTTCGGCCCCTGGATAAGAAGTGGCACACACGAGATATGGCGGATCACGTTTACCGGGTTGAAGTGGATCGGGCGTTACCGGGCTATGAGGATTTGTTTCCTCCTAATCAACCGCATGGTGCCGATGACGATAGCCCGTTGAATCTGGCCTCACTGAAGGGTTGGGTACTGCTATGGCCGAAGACCCTAATTCGGATCAACACCTACTCGGGGTCGACGGCAAGCAAAGACAAGCACCTTGCGGCGCCACATGTCGGCGTCCCTCCACGACGGCCGGCGGCGCCGGTGGTCATCGCCCCACCGAACGGCCGAGCTGTGCCGGAGGTGAGCGCCCCACCACAACAGCCGACTGCGCCGGAGGCCGAGGAATACGAACGTGAGAACTTCCAATGGGATATTCCTACGTCTTCACAAGTTGTCCATGAGGATGCGCCGGCATCGAAATATGTGTGCTCCAAGAAGGCTGTTTGATTCTCAAGAAACGGCCGAGGAGGAAAATCCCGAGGAGGTCGCCACCGCCGCCGTCAAAAATATGCTTGAGCCCAAACACACTCCGTGCTACGGCCACTACGGCGATGGATGGTCCAGCACTACAACCCAAGAAGAGGAAGAGGGCAAATAAGAAGGACGCCAAAGACAAGGCGGCGGCCAAATCCAAGGACAAGGTCCAACTCCTTGACAAGTTGCCAAACAATTGGCGACCTCTGGCATCACTTGGGTGAACCGATGTCTGCCGGAGCATGTCCTGAATAAACTCACCCCGGATATGAGGAGCTTGCATGAGACTGTCAGGCATGTGGAGACCATTCTTCTCAAATCAAAAGATCCTGCTTACCCTCTCTTCGTGGCGAAGGTGCCAACTGGCATGAACTTCGTCGAGAAGTACCCCGCGGACTTGTGCTTCATCCGGTTCAACGACATCTTCAGCATCTATCGCATGCAAGCGCTCCACTTTAGTGTGGTTCGCCTAGTTGCTCTTAGCTTGTCTTCCCAGATTGTTAAGGAGGGGACGCCGACCATCGCGATAATGGACCCCTTCTATATGCGGGAGAGCATCATCCGCAACGCCGGGGATCGCGCGATTGCCACCCAGCCAGGTCGAGGATTTCATGCTGGCGAACATTAAAAAGGGCGCCATTCTCATCCCTTACTTCCCCGAGTAAGTAATCACTCGCTAGTCCCCCATCACCATTCTATCCTATATCTCCATTTGCATTTCCAAAGGTTAATCCATGTTTTCCGCAGAGACAAGTTCTGCACCCGCAACACTCGCATGCAGTCTATCTCGACTCGGGTAGGGACCGCAAGAAAGACTACACCCACATCAGGGCCCTTCTCAATGATGCGCTCACCGGCTTCGCCAACAAGGCAGGCCCCCTCAAAGTAGAGAGGAAATCCCGAGGAGGCTTGGTCTTAACCCACACAACCAACTTCCCCGCCTCGGGCGATCGATGCAAGACAATGGGATGGACGCGTGGTACGCCATCCTTCGGATGCAGGAGTACATAAAGTACGCAGATGACATGTTGCTGCCAGAGAATCTCAGAAACAGGTTTGCAAACATGGCGGATGTCCCTGATAGAGAGATTAGAAAGAACGGGGGTCGCATCCAGCAGTTCATTTGCACGGTAATCCTGCAGGATGTCAACGCTAGGTCCGGCGAGTTCTTCTACGGCTACGGTCTACCACCTAATGACGAGATAGAACTCCGCTTGGAGATGTCGCGTGATGAGAGGCCGTTCAACTCGCTTGAGGGCTGCCGTCCATTCCCCCCTAGGCGTACAACCTGATCCTACGACGAGAACACTTGCTAAAGCTTGAACGATATGTCCTTGAACTTCCGTATTGTAATAATTGCTATATATTCCAATCGAATCGACTTGTTGCTTTTATTTAGTTGTATGAATGTGCATGTGAACATGTGTCTATTGTTTCATTTACTTTGCTATATATTTCAAGATTATGGCGTAGATAGCTTAATAATTATTTGCATTACTTGCCTCGTATTTGGAGTTCGCCGATGATTAGAATGTTCGGTCACTCGTACACTCGGGGGTGGAGCCAGTGAGCCTTGGTGCGACGGCCACAAGTATAAATCTCTTGTGCATCCTACCTAGCCTCACTGACTCCATCCCTGGATGTTAATATTTGTTTCGACCGACAAAGTATGAGGCACGCTATTTAATTCGTACTACTTGTCTTTTATTTGAGTTCGCACTTCTTAATTGCATTGGCCGATGATTAAAATGTTCGGTCACTTGTACACTCCGGGGTGGGGCTGATACGTCTCCGACGTATCGATAATTTCTTATGTTCCATGCCACATTATTGATGATATCTACATGTTTTATGCACACTTTATGTCATATTCGTGCATTTTCTGGAACTAACCTATTAACAAGATGCCGAAGTGCCGATTCTTTGTTTTCTCGCTGTTTTTGGTTTCAGAAATCCTAGTAACGAAATATTCTCGAAATTGGACGAAATCAACGCCCAGGGTCCTATTTTGCCACGAAGCTTCCAGAAGACCGAAGAGGAGTCGAAGTGGGGCCACGAGGCGCCGCCACCATAGGGCGGCGTGGCCCAGGCCCTGGCCGCGCCGACCTATGGCGTGGGGCCCTCGTGTGGCCCCCCACGTTGCCCTTCCGCCTCTTAAAGCCTCCGTCGCGAAACCCCCAGTACCGAGAGCCACGATACGGAAAACCTTACTGAGACGCCGCCGCCGCCAATCCCATCTCGGGGGATTCTGGAGATCTCCTCCGGCACCCTGCCGGAGAGGGGATTCATCTCCCGGAGGACTCTTCACCGCCATGGTCGCCTCCGGAGTGATGAGTGAGTAGTTCACCCCTGGACTATGGGTCCATAGCAGTAGCTAGATGGTTGTCTTCTCCTCATTGTGCTTCATTGTTGGATCTTGTGAGCTGCCTAACATGATCTAGATCATCTATCTGTAATGCTATATGTTGTGTTTGTCGGGATCCCATGGATAGAGAATACCATGTTATGTTAATTATCAAGTTATTACCTATGTGTTGTTTATGATCTTGCATGCTCTTTGTTATTAGTAGAGGCTCTGGCCAAAATTTTGCTCTTAACTCCAAGAGGGAGTATTTATGCTCGATAGTGGGTTCATGCCTCCATTGATATCTGGGACAGTGAAAGAAAGTTCTAAGGTTGTGGATTGCTGTTGCCACTAGGGATAAAACATTGATGCTATGTCTAAGGATGTAGTTGTTGATTACATTACGCACCATACTTAATGCAATTGTCTCGTTGTTTTACAACTTAATACCGGAAGGGGTTCGGATGATAACTCGAAGGTGGACTTTTTAGGCATAGATGCAGCTGGATGGCGGTCTATGTACTTTGTCGTAATGCCCAATTAAATCTCACTGTACTTATCATGACATGTATGTGCATTTTTATGCCCTCTCTATTTGTCAATTGCCCGACTGTAATTTGTTCACCCAACATGCTTTTATCTTATGGGAGAGACACCTCTAGTGAACTGTGGACCCCGGTCCATTATTTTATACTCGAAATACAAATCTGTCTGCAATACTTGTTCTTTACTCGTTTTCTTGCAAACAATCATCTTCCACACAATACGGTTAATCCTTTGTTACAGCAAGCCGGTGAGATTGACAACCTCACCGTTTCGTTGGGGCAAAGTACTTTGGTTGTGTTGTGCAGGTTCCACGTTGGCGCCGGAATCTCCGGTGTTGCGCCGCACTACATCCCGCCGCCATCAACCTTCAACGTGCTTCTTGACTCCTACTGGTTCGATTAAACCTTGGTTTCTTACTGAGGGAAACTTGCCGCTGTGCGCATCACACCTTCCTCTTGGGGTTCCCAACGGACGTGTCAATTACACGCATCAGGGGCCAGTGAGGCTTGGTGTGATGGCCACAAATATCAATCTATTGTGCATCCTACCTAGCCTCGCTGACCCCATCCCTGTATGTTATTTTTTATTTCGACCAACAAAGTATGAGGCACATGCTATTTAGTTCATACTACTTGTCTCTTATTTGAGTTGGCACTTGTTCATTGCATTGGTACTAACGTTTTACTTGTCTTGTGCATGGAGATGCCGACGACATATGTCGTGTACAAGGGGAGGGTTCCTGGAGTCTACGACGATTGGGAGGACTGTCGGAGACAGGTGCACCGTTTCAGCGGCAACAGCTACAAGGGATACCCCACTAGGGTGGAGGCGGAAGGAAGATACGCCCGTTATCTAGCGGGAGAGATGAGGGACATGAGGAGGAACCGGATGAAGACCATGGCCTTCGTGATGATGGTCATCGTGACCATGTTGTTCATGTTCTATGTGATTGTAGTTTAGGTTAGGAGCTACATTGTGAGGTGTATGACGACACATGTGACGACTACCGAGACTTCTAACTTTATGAAACTTAGTCCTTTGGTGTTGCATATGCACATGTTGTATGAATGATCATTCCAAAACGAGACTAGCGTATTTGTGTATGGATACCGAAATGAGACTTGGCTCTCTATGTGCTTCTCATATTGCATGTTCTGCTGTATAAATATGAACTGTGTTGTAAATATATACTGCTGTCAAATATGTATTCTAATATGCTCGGAAAAAAGCTGAAAAAAAGAATTTTCGAATTTATTGCCGGCGCACCTAAATGACCTACTGCCGGCGCATGAGGCATGCGCCATTGCTCGACGCACTACTGCCGGCGCAGCTACTGGCGCGCCGGTGGAACGTGTCCTTTGCCGGCGAATCATCGATGGCGCGCCGGCAATGGGCCTTTTAGGTTCGCCGGCGGTAGGCCTTTTCCTTGTAGTGTAATAGTGTCCTGCATGGGTGTCTTTCTTATTGCATTGATAATTGCCACACAAATACTTACATACAAAATATTTTAGAAGATGACACTTTGCCAAAATATGATAGGACCGCTGTGTGTTTTGAACTTATTAATGAAAAGGAGGAATCCTCCCAAGTTTCTTCTATTTGTTTCTGGAAATAAATCAGGTTATGTGGAGAAGCCTCCCATCAAGCCTCTCCCTCCTAAAGAAGGGAACGAGGAGAAGGAGAAGAAGAAGAAGAAGAAGAAGAAGAAGGGAACGAAGAAGAAGAAGAATATGGGGAATAAAAAGAAAGAGGTAACGGCATATCCCCGTGTGTATGAGATAACGATAGGTAACCGTAAGTATGTTGCTCCTAATGATTATTATGATAATGAATCTGAGTACAATGATCTTCCTATGCCCTTTACCTATATTAGTGATTATGATTTAGAAGAGCACACTACTTTTGATATTGAAAATCTCCGGGAAACTAATTCTGAAAATGAGGATGTTAATAACTGCCATAGTATTAATACTATCCATGTTTCTTCCCATGACGATATAGAAAGCTCTAAGCTTGGGGAAGCTTGTTTTGATGAGCATGATATTTTTAGTCCCCCAAGCATGGAGGTGAAAATTTACTTTGATGATATTTTACCTCCTATATATGATGATTACAGTCTGCCTACTATTGAGGAGAAAATTAATTATGACTACAATATGCCTCCTATATATGATGATTATAGTGATGAGAATAATAATGATAGCTATTTTATTGAATTTGCTCCCACTACAATTAATAGTAAAGACTATGCTTATGTGGAGAGTAATAATTTTATGCATGTAGCTCATGATAAGAATGTTTCATGTGATAGTTATATTGTTGAGTTTGTTCATGACGCTACTGAAAGTTATTATGAGAGAGGGAAACATGCTTATATGCATCTTAATAATATTAAGTTTCCCCTCTTTATGTTGAAAATCTTGAAGTTGCGCTTGTTTTGCCCTTCTATACTTGTTGCATTATGCTTATATGACTTGTTTATTTACAAGATTCCTTTTCATAGGAAGTGGGTTAGGCTTAAATTTGTTTCATACTTGCTTTTTGATGCCCTCTTTGCTCCAACTCTCATCCTTATGTGAGCATCATTAAAATTACTGAGCCCATCTTAATGGCTATAAAGAAAGCACTCCTTGGGAGATAACCCATGTTTTTATTTTTTTACTGTTTTGTTGTGTCTTGGAAGTTGTTACTACTGTAGCAACCTCTCCTGATCTTTATTTTATTGCATTGTTGTGCCAAGTAAAGTCTTTGATAGTAAGGTTAATACTAGATTTGGATTACTGCCCAGAAACAGATTTCTTGCTGTCACGAATTTGAGTAGACCTCTCTCGTAGGTAACTCGGAAATATCTGCCAATTTTCGTGTCTCGATCCTCGGATATGTACGCAACTTTCATTCAATTTGAGCTTTTTCATCTGAGCAAGTTAAGTGCCCCTGAAAAATTCGTCTTTACGGATCGTTCTGTTTTGACAGATTCTGCCTTTTATTTCTCATTGCCTCTTTTGCTATGTTGAATGGATTTCTTTGTTCCATTAACTTTCAGTAGCTTTGTGCAATGTCCAGAAGTGTTAAGAATGATTATGTCACCTCGGAATATGTGAATTTTTGATTATGCACTAACCCTCTAATGAGTTTGTTTTGAGTTTGGTGTGGAGGAAGTTTTCAAGGGTCAAGAGAGGAGGATGATACAATATGATCAAGAAGAGTGAAAAGTCTAAGCTTGGGGATGCCCTCGTGGTTCATCCCTGCATATTTCAAGAAGAATCAAGCATCTAAGCTTGGGGATGCCCAAGGCATCCCCTTCTTCATCAACAACTTATCAGGTCACCTCAAGTGAAACTATATTTTTATTTGGTCACATCCTATGTGCTTTACTTGGAGCGTCTGTGTGTTTTTATTTTTGTTTTTGTTTGAATAAGATCGGATCCTAGCAATCCTTTTGTGGGAGAGAGACACGCTCCGCTTTTTCATATGAACACTGGTGTTTCTCGTTTTACTTTTAAGGTTCATGACAAAACTTGGAAGCTATTGCACTTATTGTTATTTGGTTGGAAACAGAAAATGCCTCATATTGTCTTGGATAATTTGATACTTGGCAATTGTTTTGAGCTCTCAAGTAGATCATGATTAAGCTCTTGCACCATGTAGTTTAAACCTATTAGTGGAGAACTACCGTAGAGCTGGTTGAAATTTGGTTTGCATGATTGGTCTCTCTAAGGTCTAGATATTTTCTGGTAAAAGTGTTTGAGCAACAAGGAAGACAGTGTAGAGTCTTATATGCTTGCAATATGTTCTTATGTGAGTTTTGCTGTACCGGTTCATACTTGTGTTTGCTTCAAACAACCTTGCTAGCCAAAGCCTTGTACTGAGAGGAAATGCTTCTCGTGCATCCAAAACCTTGAGCCAAAACCTATGCCATTTGTGTCCACCATAACTACCTACTATGTGGTATTTTTCTGCCATTCCAAGTAAGTACTTCATGTGCTACCTTTAAACAATTCAAAAGTTATTATCTCTTATTTGTGTCAATGTTTTATAGCTCATGAGGAAGTATGTGGTGTTTTATCTTTCAATCTTGTTGGGAAGAACTTTCACCAATGGATTAGTGGCTGCATCCGCTTATCCAATAATTTGGCAAAAAGAGCTAGCAGCGGGGTTCCCAGCCCCAATTAATTAACTTTCATTAATAATTCTCTTCACATGTTTTTCCCTGATTCATCAGTAAACAACTTAATTTTGCAAATAGACACTCCTTCATGGTATGTGAATGTTGGAAGGCACCCGAGGATTTGGTTAGCCATGGCTTGTTGATATGTCTCAAACGTATCTATAATTTCTTATGTTCCATGCTACTTTTATGATGATACACACATGTTTTATGTACACTTTATGTCATTATTATGCATTTTCCGGAACTAACCTATTAACGAGATGCTGAAGTGCCGCTTCTCGTTTTCACTGTTTTTGGTTTCAGTAAATCCTAGTAAGGAAATATTCTAGGAATTGGACGAAATCAACGCCCGTAACCTTATTTTTCCCGGAAGCTTCCAGAGAGCCAGAGTGGGACCAGAGGGGAGCCCTGGGGGCCCCACACATGGTGGCGGCGCGGCCTAGGGGGGCGCCCCCCTACTGTGAGGGGGCCCCGTGGCCCCTCCGACTCCGCCTCTTTGCCTATTTAAGCCGTCCTGACCTAAATCTTCGACACGGATTGACGAAACACCAGAAAACCTTCCAGAGCCGCCGCCATCGCGAAACTCCAATTCGGGGGACAAAAGTCTCTGTTCCGGCACCCTGCCGGGACGGGGAAGTGCCCCGGAAGGCATCTCCACCGCCATCTTCACCGCCATCGTCGTCTCCATGATGAGGAGGGAGTAATTCTCCCCGAGGGCCGAGGGCTCTACCGTAGCTATGTGGTTCATCTCTCTCTTTGTGATCTAGTTGAATATCATCTATGTGTTACTCTCGGTGATGTTATTAAAGTAGTCTATTCCTCCTCCATGATGTAATGTTGACAGTGTGTGCATCATGAAGTACTTGGTATAGGTTATGATTGTGATCTCTTGTAGATTATGAAGTTAACTATTACTATGATAGTATTGATGTGATCTATTCCCCCTTTCATAGCCTGACGGTGACAGTGTGCATGCTATGGTAGTACTCGGTATAATTGCAATGGTCTATCATGCACTCTAAGGTTACTTAAATATGAACACCGAATGTTGTGGAGCTTGTTAACTCCGGCTTGAGGGAGCTCTTGTAGCCCTACACAATGAATGGTGTTTGTCATCCAACAAGAGAGTGTATAGAAAGTAGTATTTGTTTATTCAGTTATGTGATCAATGTTGAGAGTGTCCACTAGTGAAAGTATGATCCCTAGGCCTTGTTTCTAAGCATCGAAACTCCGTTTATTTACTGTTCTACTGCATGTTTACTTGCTGCCATATTTTATTCAGATTGCTATTACCACTCATATACATCCATACTACTTGCATTTTACTATCTCTTCGCCGAACTAGTGCACCTATACATCTGACAAGTGTATTAGGTGTGTTGGGGACACAAGAGACTTGTTGTATCGTGATTGCAGGGTTGCTTGAGAGGGATATCTTTGTCCTCTACCTCCCTGAGTTCGATAAACCTTGGGTGATTCACTTAAGGGAAACTTGTTGCTGTTCTACAAACCTCTGCTCTTGGCGGCCCAACACCTGTCTACGGGAATAGAAGCGTGCGTAGACATCAAGCTATTTTCTCGGCGCCGTTGTCGGGGAGGTAAGGTAAAAGGTATTCACATCCTGCGACTACTTAGCTATTTCCTAGCACTGTTGCCGGTGTGTGAGTGCTCGAAGCTATTTCCTTCAGATCCTGCAATTGCATCTTTTTGTTTCTTGTTTTTATTTTTCACTAGTTAGGCGTAATGAAAAACAACAATGAGCTTTTTATTCTATTTCCTAAGTTAAGACATGGATTGTTTGATGCGAAAATTAAAAAACCTATGGAACCTTATTTGCATGCTAGTAGCAATGATATTAGTATGAACACTTCGAACACCATTATTGCTAATGCTATGGAAAATTCTAAGCTTGGGGAAGCTGGTTTTGATGAGCATGATATTTTTAGTCCCCCAAGCATGGAGGAGAAAGTTTAGTTTGATGATACTTTACCTCCTATATATGATGACTACAATGATGACTATCATCCACCTACTATTGAGGAGAAAATTAATTATGATTATACTATGCCTCCTATATTTGATGATTATAGTGATAATGATAGCTACCTTGTTGAATTTGCTCCCACTACAATTAATAAGAATGATTATGCTTATGTGGAGAGTAATGATACTTTTATGCATGTGAATAAGAATGTTTCTTGTGATAGTTATATTGTTGAGTTTGTTCATGATGCCACTGAAAGTTATTATGAGAGAGGGAAACATGGCTATATGCATCTTAATAATATTAAGTTTCCCCTCTTTATGTTGAGAATCTTGAAGTTACTCGTGTTTTATCTTCCTATGCTTGTCACTTTGCTCCTCATGAATTTATTTGTGTACAAGATTCCTTTTCATAGGAAGTGGGTTAGGCTTAAATTTGTTTCATACTTGCTTTTCGATGCTCTTGTTGCTTCAACTCTCATCCTTATGAGTGCATCATTAAAATTGTTGAGTCCATCTTAATGGCTATAAAGAAAGCACTTCTTGGGAGATAACCCATGTGTTTATTTTGCTACTGTTTTGTTGTGTCTTGGAAGTTGTTACTACTGTAGCAACCTCTCCTTATCTTTATTTTATTGCATTGTTGTGCCAAGTAAAGTCTTTGATATTAAGGTTGATACTAGATTTGGATTGCTGCGCAGAAACAGATTTCTTGCTGTCACGAATTTGAGTAGGTCTCTCTGTAGGTAACTCAGAAAAATCTGCCAATTTACGTGCATGATCCTCAGATACGTATGCAACTTTCATTCAATTTGAGCTTTTTCATCTGAGCAAGTTAAGTGCCTGTGAAAAATCCGTCTTTACGGACTGTTCTGTTTTGACAGATTATGCCTTTTATTTCACATTGCCTCTTTTGCTATGTTGAATGGATTTCTTTGTTCCATTAACTTTCAATGTCCAGAAGTGTTAAGAATGATTGTGTCACCTCTGAATATGTGAATTTTTGATTATGCACTAACCCTCTAATGAGTTTGTTTTGAGTTTGGTGTGGAGGAAGTTTTCAAGGGTCAAGAGAGGAGGATGATACAATATGATCAAGAAGAGTGAAAAGTCTAAACTTGGGGATGCCCCCGTGGTTCATCCCTGCATATTTCAAGAAGACTCAAGCATCTAAGCTTGGGGATGCCCAAGGCATCCCCTTCTTCATCGACAACTTATCAGGTCACCTCTAGTGGAATTATATTTTTATTCCGTCACATCTTATGTGCTTTACTTGGAGCGTCTGTGTGCTTTTATTTTCGTTTTGTTATTTTCATTCTCTGAATAAATTCATGCTTGTGTGGGAGAGAGACACGCTCCACTCGTTCATATGAACACTGGTGTTCTTAGCTTTACTTTTAATGTTCATGGCGAAGGTTGAAACTGCTTCGTTAATTGTTATATGGCTGGAAACAGAAAATGCTGCATGTGGTAAATGGTATAATGTCTTGAATAATTTGATACTTGACAATTGTTGTGCTCAAATAGATCATGTTTAAGCTCTTGCATCATGTACTTTGCACCTATTAATGAAGAACTACATAGAGCTTGTTAAAATTTGGTTTGCATGACTGATCTCTACAGTCTAGATATTTTCTGGTTAAGGTGTTTGAACAACAAGGAGACGATGTAAAGTCTTATAATGCTTGCAATATGTTCATATGTGAGTTTTTCTGCACCGTTTTATACTTGAGTTTGCTTCAAACAACCTTGCTAGCCTAGCCTTGTATTGAGAGGAATTGTTCTCGTGCATCCAAATCCTTGAACCAAAAACCATGCCATTTGTGTCCACCATACCTACCTACTACATGGTATTTCTCTGCCATTCCAAAGTACATTACTTGAGTGCTATCTTTAAAATTCTATTCTTTGTCTTTGCAATATATAGCTCATGGGAAAAATAGCCTTAAAAACTATTGTGGTGAAGAATATGTAGCTATGTATCTTATTTCTTAATAAGTTGCTTGTTGAGCGACAACCATGTTTCCGGGGACGCCATCAACTATTTTACCTTTGTTGAATATCATATGAGTTGCTATGCATGTTCGTCTTGTCTGAAGTAAGGGCGATTTATCATGATCAAATGTTTTGAGTATGCATATTGTTAGAGAAGAACATTGGGCCGCTAACTAAAGCCATGATCCATGGTGGAAGTTTCAGTTTGGACAACAATCCTCAATCTCTTATGAGAACATTATCTGTTGTTGAATGCTTATGCATTAAAGAGGAGTCCATTATCTGTTGTCTATGTTGTCCTGGTATGGATGTCTAAGTTGAGAATAATCAAAATCGAGAAATCCAATGCGAACTTTCTTCTTAGACCTTTGTACACGCGGCATAGAGGTACCCCTTTGTGACACTTGGTTGAAACATATGTTATTTAATGATAATCCATGTTAATCCAAGCTAATTAGGAAAAGGTGCGAGCACTATTGGTATACTATGCATGAGGCTTGCAACTTATAGGATATCTTATACATAACACATATGCTTTATTACTACCGTTGACAAAATTGTTTCTTGCTTTCAAAATAAAAGCTCTAGCACAAAAATAGTAATCCATGCTTCCCTCTGCGAAGGGCCATTCTTCTACTTTATTGTTGAGTCAGTTCACCTATTCTTTCTATCCTAGAAGCAAACACTTGTATCAACTGTGTGCATTGATTCCTACATGTTTACCTATTGCACTTGTTATATTACTTTGTGTTGACAATTATCCATGAGATATACATGTTGAAGTTGAAAGCAACTGCTGAAACTTATATCTTCCTTTGTGTTGTTTCAAAGCTTTCTACTAGGAATTTATTGTTTTATGAGTTAACTCTTATGCAAGTCTTATTGATGCTTGTCTTGAATGTACTATTCATGAAAAGTCTTTGCTATATGGTTCATTCGTTTACTCAATGTCTTCACCATTGCTTCGAAGCGCTGCATTCATCTCATATGCTTTACAATAGTATTGATCAAGATTATGTAAGTAGCATGTCACTTCAGAAATTATCCTTGTTATCGTTTACCTACTCGAGGGCGAGTAGGAACTAAGCTTGGGGATGCTTGATACGTCTCAAACGTATCTATAATTTCTTATGTTCCATGCTACTTTTATGATGATACACACATGTTTTATATACACTTTATGTCATTATTATGCATTTTCCGGAACTAACCTATTAACGAGATGCCGAAGTGCTAGTTCCTGTTTTCTGCTATTTTTGGTTTCAGAAATCCTAGTAAGGAAATATTCTCGGAATTGGACGAAATCAACGCCCAGAACCTTATTTTCCCCGGAAGCTTCCAGAGAGCCAGAGTGGGACCAGAGGGGAGCCCTGGGGCCCCACACATGGTGGCGGCGCGGCCTAGGGGGGGCGCCCCCTACTGTGAGGGGGTCCCGTGGCCCCTCCGACTCCGCCTCTTCGCCTATTTAAGACGTCCTGACCTAAATCTTCGACACGGATTGACGAAACACCAGAAAACCTTTCAGAGACGCCGCCATCGCGAAACTCCAATTCGGGGGACAGAAGTCTCTGTTCCGGCACCCTACCGGGACGGGGAAGTGCCCCCGGAAGGCATCTCCACCGCCATCCACCGCCATCGCTGTCTCCATGATGAGGAGGAAGTAATTCTCCCCCGAGGCTGAGGGCTCGACCGTAGCTATGTGGTTCATCTCTCTCTTTGTGATCTAGTTGAATATCATCTATGTGTTACTCTGGTGATGTTATTAAAGTAGTCTATTCCTCCTCCATGATGTAATGTTGACAGTGTGTGCATCATGAAGTACTTGGTATAGGTTATGATTGTGATCTCTTGTAGATTATGAAGTTAACTATTACTATGATAGTATTGATGTGATCTATTCCCCCTTTCATAGCCTGACAGTGACAATGTGCAATCTATGTTAGTACTCGGTATAATTGCAATGGTCTATCATGCACTCTAAGGTTACTTAAATATGAACACCGAATGTTGTGGAGCTTGTTAACTCCGGCTTGAGGGAGGTCTTGTAGCCTGATACGTCTCCGACGTATCGATAATTTCTTATGTTCTATGCCATATTATTGATGATACCTACATGTTTTATGCACACTTTATGTCATATTCATGCATTTTCTGGAACTAACCTATTAACAAGATGCCGAAGTGCCAGTTTGCTATTTTCTCGCTGTTTTTGGTTTCGTAAATCCTAGTAACGAAATATTCTCGGAATCGGACGAAATCAAGACCCGTGTTCCTATTTTCACCGGAAGCATCCAGAACACCCGGAAGGACCGGAGGGGGCACCGGGCCCCCAGACCATAGGCCGGCGCGGCCCAGGCCCTGGCCGCGCCGCCATATGGTGTGGCCACCCCTTCGACCCTCCTGCGCTGCCCTTCCGCCTACTTAAAGCCTCCGTCACGAAACCCCTGATACGAAAAACCACGATACGGAAAACCTTCCAGAGCCACCGCCATCGCGAAGCCAAGATCTGGGGGACAGGAGTCTCTGTTCCGGCACCCTGCCGGAGCGGGGAAGTGCCCCCGGAAGGCTTCTCCATCGACACCGTTGCCATCTCCACCGCCATCTTCATCACCGCTGTTGCTCCCATGAGGAGGGAGTAGTTCTCCATCGAGGCTCGGGGCTGTACCGGTAGCTATGTGGTTCATCTCTCTCCTATGTGCTTCAATACAATAATCTCATGAGCTGCCTTACATGATTGAGATTCATATGATGATGCTTGTAATCTAGATGTCATTGTGCTAGTCAAGTGAGTTTTACTTATGTGATCTCCGGAGACTCCTTGTCCCACGTGTGTAAAGGTGACAAGTGTGTGCACCGTGTGGGTCTCTTAGGCTATATTTCACAGAATACTTACTCACCGTTATGAATGGCGTAGTGAAGTGCTTATTTATATCTCTTTATGATTGCAATGTGTTTTGTATCACAATTTAACTATGTGCTACTCTAGTGATGTGTTATTAAAGTAGTTTATTCCTCCTGCACGGTGTAATGGTGACAGTGTGTGCATCCGTGTTAGTACTTGGCGTATGCTATGATCATGATCTCTTGTAGATTATGAAGTTAACTATTGCTATGATTGTATTGATATGATCTATTCCTCCTACGTGGCGTGAAGGTGACGAGTGTGCATGTCTGTGTTAGTACTTGGTTTAGTCGTGTTGATCTTTCTTGCACTCTAAGGTTATTTAAATATGAACATTGAATTGTGGAGCTTGTTAACTCCGGCATTGAGGGTTCGTGTAATCCTACGCAATGTGTTCATCATCCAACAAGAGTGTAGAGTATGCATTTATCTATTCTGTTATGTGATCAACGTTGAGAGTGTCCACTAGTGAAAGTCTAATCCCTAGGCCTTGTTCCTAAATATCGCTATCGCTGCTTGTTTACTTGTTTTACTGCGTTACTACTGCTGCGTTACTACTCGCTTGTTTATCGTCCCGGGCAAAGCACTTTTCCGGTGCCGTTGCTACTACTTATTCATACCACCTGTATTTCACTATCTCTTCGCCGAACTAGTGCACCTATTAGGTGTGTTGGGGACACAAGAGACTTCTTGCTTTGTGGTTGCAGGGTTGCATGAGAGGGATATCTTTGACCTCTTCCTCCCTGAGATCGACAAACCTTGGGTGATCCACTTAAGGGAAACTTGCTGCTGTTCTACAAACCTCTGCTCTTGGAGGCCCAACACTGTCTACAAGAATAGAAGCTCCCGTAGACATCAAGCACTTTTCTGGCGCCGTTGCCGGGGAGGAAAGGTAAAAAGGCACTCATACTCCGGTTCCGGGTAATAATACTTTTCCGGCGCCATTGTGTTTGTGCTCGAAGCTATTTCCTTTAGATCCTGCAATTGCATCTTTTTGTTTCTTGTTTACACTAGTTTGGCATAATGGACAACAATGAGCTTCTTATTCTATTTCCTGATTTAAGACATGGATGGTTTGATGCGAAAATTAAAAAACCTATGAAATCTTATTTGCATACTGGTAGTAATATTAGTATGAACGCTTTGAACACCATTGTTGATAATAATATAGAAAGTTCTAAGCTTGGGGAAGCTGGTTTTCATGATCTTTTTAGTCCCCCAAGCATTGAGGAGAAAATTTTCTTTGATGATACTTTGCCTCCTATTTATGATGATTATAATAGTGGTCTTTTGGTACAACCTACTATGGAGAGTAAATTTTGTTGTGATTATACTATGCCTCCTACACATAATGAGAATAATAATGATATCTACTTTGTTGAACTAGATGATACCCCGCGCTTTGCTGCGGATTTTTTTAGTGATATAAATAAATAAATAAAGTGATTATTTATATTTTTATTGGAGCTGCATACATCACAGTATTTCAATCAGAGAATGTAACATGGAAGTACCCATGCAAATATAATGCAGTTACATGCATTTGAAAGTAAGCTAACATTCATATTCTGAGATGCAAAGTTAAATGCTGATTTATATTTCAACATAACACATAATATCCAAGGTAGCGCTTGTCAAGCAATTCAAACAAATTTGAGATTACATCAATACCGGTAGATATATACCAGGTAGCAAAAGAAAATAAGAAATAGATTGCTACCCGGATATATAGCCGTACACCAATGTGAGTAGCAAATGTGGGAGTGCAGATCAGTTTTCACCTTTGTGATCCGCAATGTACTCGGACATCAACCATTTGTACCTGAAACAATATCATCTAGAAAATTAGAATCATCAAAATTTCTTTATGATCTTCACAACCGCTTGAACTGCATTCTTCACATTTGCTGAATATTAACTTGCAAGAATTGATGGCAGTAATAACAACAACCTTTCATAACAACAATGCTCAATCGTTTCATAACTACATGATTTCACCCCATAGACTCCATAAGCAGAACATAGATTATAGTTTTGAGAAATCCATAAATAGAGTTGAAATAAGAACTCTGGTCATATCCGGAAATTCAAACAACCATTGACACGAAATGTTGAAACCAATCAATGTGATGAAAACACCTAGATTGACATCTTCAACTTGGATCAAGCATGCCGTGAACAAAAGTGTGGCATCACACCATCAAGAGCCAGGACCTCACTTGCATTCATCAAACATTTCAGGTTCAGGTTCGTGGGTAAAATTCTAAACTCATAGATGAAGTCAAACATGCAGTTCAGCTTGTAGATCTGCATCTTAGATCAGAGAACTAAAGGAGTTGACAAATATACCAAATATAAACATATTGCAGCCGATAATTTCTGTTAAATTGCTCATGGATGCAAGTTTTCGAGTGTGACCATCAAATATCCTTGAACATGGCTACTAATGGTAAATTAAAATCTTCCGTTCTGATCTAAAGAAAAACAAACTTCCCTCATTTGCTAAATGGCAGAAGAACCACTGCAAGAAAGATGGAAACCACAATGATTTTTTACCTGGATACTTACATAACCAAATTTGATCAATTGTCATAACCTCATGGCCTAATTGGGTGCTCATCACACGGTTCGAGCCGCATGTAGTAGACACCGAGAAAATAAGCACATGGTGGGCTAAGTATTTGCAGGCCCCCGAAGCTACTCGAAG
Organism: Lolium rigidum; assembly: GCF_022539505.1. Lineage (NCBI taxonomy): Eukaryota > Viridiplantae > Streptophyta > Magnoliopsida > Poales > Poaceae > Lolium > Lolium rigidum. Next base: position 233,857,788 of record NC_061513.1, on the reverse strand, counting down.
TATACACGAACGCATCAACGAGAGTCCGATGCCGAAGCATGGAAGACCTTGCGGAAAATCCCAAATAAATCCGACGAATAATTCGAGAAAGGATTGGCCACAAACCTAACCCAACGAACACAAATACAAAGATATGCCCATTCATCGACCAGGAGATTTTGATTGGTTCGATCATGGGAAGCGATTGATATACCTCGATGAAACACATTTCCTGCAAACAGGATATGTAAAAACGAATTATCAAGGACCATAAGAATGAGAGAGATGATATACCAAAATCAAATGACGCTGGAGGAGTAACATTGCCAAAAGTTTATCCGAGCCTGAAGAAGAAAGATGGAGACAGTACTTGCAGACTATATAGAAAAGAAATCAGGATGCACTACACATATGTTCACTTGGACTGCTGAAGCCAGCAAATGAATCCTCTACGGCTCGCCTGACGCAGTGCTCCTTCTGGAGGTCGGCCACCATGTCGATGGATAATAAGGCAGAGAAAGGAGGAGGAATAGATAGTGGGGAGGGGAAACGATGGGATTAAATCTGATTGATTGATGAGGGAATGACGATGGGAGAGCTGGAAGTCGATCAGGAAGTCGATCAGCGACCTTTTTTTCAGGACGTCCAGCTCTGGCGATGTGAGGCCAGCAGAGATCGATGTCGATGGGGAAAGGATCGGCGCGCTGAATCTGCATCCGCTCGGGCGTCTGGCGAGGAAAGGGAGAGGACCCGCGCGGGATCTGCGCGCCGGTTCCGCCTCCGAGCTCCGTCCTGGCGTCTGGAGAGGATCCCGCGCGCGGGGTCGATCCTGCCTCCGGTCGGGCGTGGCGGCTGGAGAGGAAGGCCCACGGGGGCATGACGGTCTGGACGTTCGTTCGGGCGTGTTGTGTGGAGAGGAAGGGAAACCGGGCGTGTCGGGGCGCGTGGGTGTGGCACGAAATTAGATCCGGTGACGTGGTTCAATGTGAGGCCAGCAAAATGGGACCAAGTATTAAGAAAGAGAAGATTTGCTCCCACTACAACTAATAAAATTGATTATGCTTATGTTGGGAGTAGTAATAATTTTATGCATGAGACTCATGATAAGAATGCTTTATGTGATGGTTATATTGTTGAGTTTTCTCATGACACTACTGAAAGTTATTATGAGAGAGAAAAATATGGTTGTAGAAATTTTCATGTTACTAAAACACCTCTCTATGTGCTGAAATTTTTGAAGCTACACTTGTTTTATCTTCCTATGCTTGTCACTTTGCTCTTCATGAACTTGTTTATTTACAAGATTCCTATGCATAGGAAGCATGTTAGACTTAAATGTGTTTTGAATTTGTCTTTTGATGCTCTCTTTTGCTTCAACTACTATTTCTTGCGAGTGCATCATTAAAACTCACTGAGCCCATCTTAATGGCTAAAAAGAAAGAACTTCTTGGGAGATAACCCATGTGTTATTTTGCTACAGTACTTTGTTTTATATTTGTGTCTTGGAAGTTGTTTACTACTGTAGCAACCTCTCCTTATCTTAGTTTTGTGTTTTGTTGTGCCAAGTAAAGTCTTTGATAGTAAAGTAAGTACTAGATTTGGATTACTGCGCAGTTACAGATTTCTTTGCTGTCACGAATCTGGGTCTACCTCCCTGTAGGTAGCTCAGAAAATTAAGCCAATTTACGTGCATGATCCTCAGATATGTACGCAACTTTCATTCAATTTGAGCATTTTCGTTTGAGCAAGTCTGGTGGCCTAATAAAATCCATCTTTACGGACTGTTCTGTTTTGACAGATTCTGCCTTTTATTTCGCATTGCCTCTTTTGCTATGTTGGATGAATTTCTTTGATCCATTAATGTCCAGTAGCTTTATGCAATGTCCAGAAGTGTTAAGAATGATTGTGTCAGCTCTGAACATGTGAATTTTTATTGTGCACTAACCCTCTAATGAGTTGTTTCGAGTTTGGTGTGGAGGAAGTTTTCAAGAGTCAAGAGAGGAGGATGATATACTATGATCAAGAAGAGTGAAAGCTCTAAGCTTGGGGATGCCCCGGTGGTTCACCCCTGCATATTCTAAGAAGACTCAAGCGTCTAAGCTTGGGGATGCCCAAGGCATCCCCTTCTTCATCGACAACATTATCGAGGTTCCTCCCCCGAAACTATATTTTTATTCCGTCACATCTTATGCACTTTGCTTGGAGCGTCGGTTTGTTTTTGTTTTTTGTTTTGTTTGAATAAAATGGATCCTAGAATTCACTTTATGGGAGAGAGACACGCTCCGCTGTAGCATATGGACAAGTATGTCCTTAGGCTCTACTCATAGTATTCATGGCGAAGTTTCTTCTTCGTTAAATTGTTATATGGTTGAAATTGGAAAATACTACATGTAGTAATTCTAAAATGTCTTGGATAATTTGATACTTGGCAATTGTTGTGCTCATGTTTAAGCTCTTGCATCATATACTTTGCACCCATTAATGAAGAAACACTTAGAGCTTGCTAATTTGGTTTGCATATTTGGTTTCTCTAGAGTCTAGATAACATCTAGTATTGAGTTTTGAACAACAAGGAAGACGGTATGGAGTCTTATAATGTTTACAATATGTCTTTTATGTGAGTTTTGCTGTACCGTTCATCCTTGTGTTTGTTTCAAATAACCTTGCTAGCCTAAACCTTGTATCGAGAGGGAATACTTCTCATGCATCCAAAATCCTTGAGCCAACCACTATGCCATTTGTGTCCACCATACCTACCTACTACATGGTATTTATCCGCCATTCCAAAGTAAATTGCTTGAGTGGTACCTTTAAAATTCCATCATTCACCTTTACAATATATAGCTCATGGGACAAATAGCTTAAAAACTATTGTGGTATTGAATATGTACTTATGCACTTTATCTCTTATTAAGTTGCTTGTTGTGCGATAACCATGCTTCTGGGGACGCCATCAACTATTCTTTGTTGAATATCATGTGAAATGCTATGCATGTCCGTCTTGTCTGAAGTAAGAGAGATCTACCACCTTCATGGTTGGAGCATGCATATTGTTAGAGAAGTGCATTGGGCCGCTAACTTAAGCCATGATCCATGGTGGAAGTTTCAGTTTGGACATATATCCTCAATCTCATATGAGAATAATAATTGTTGCCACATGCTTATGCATTAAAGAGGAGTCCATTATCTGTTGTCCATGTTGTCCCGGTATGGATGTCTAAGTTGAGAATAATCAAAAGCGAGAAATCCAAAATGCGAGCTTTCTCCTTAGACCTTTGTACGAGCGGCATGGAGGTACCCCATTGTGACACTTGGTTAAAACATGTGCATTGCAAAGATCCGGTAGTCCAAGCTAATTAGGACAAGGTGCGGGCACTATTAGTATACTATGCATGAGGCTTGCAACTTGTAAGATATAATTTACATAACTCATATGCTTTATTACTACCGTTGACAAAATTGTTTCATGTTTTCAAAATAAAAGCTCTAGCACAAATATAGCAATCGATGCTTTCCTCTTTGAAGGACCATTCTTTTTAATTTTATGTTGAGTCAGTTCACCTATCTCTCTCCACCTCAAGAAGCAAACACTTGTGTGAACTGTGCATTGATTCCTACATACTTGCATATTGTACTTGTTATATTACTCTATGTTGACAATTATCCATGAGATATACATGTTACAAGTTGAAAGCAACCGCTGAAACTTAATCTTCCTTTGTGTTGCTTCAATACCTTTACTTTGATTTATTGCTTTATGAGTTAACTCTTATGCAAGACTTATTGATGCTTGTCTTGAAGTACTATTCATGAAAAGTCTTTGCTTTATGATTCACTTGTTTACTCATGTCATTACCATTGTTTTGATCGCTGCATCCACTACATATGTTTACAAATAGTACGATCAAGGTTATGATGGCATATCACTTCAGAAATTATCTTTGTTATCGTTTTACCTGCTCGGGACGAGCAGAACTAAGCTTGGGGATGCTTGATACGTCTCCGACGTATCGATAATTTCTTATGTTCTATGCCATATTATTGATGATACCTACATGTTTTGTGCACACTTTATGTCATATTCGTGCATTTTCTGGAACTAACCTATTAACAAGATGCCGAAGTGCCAGTTCCTGTTTTCTGCTGTTTTTGGTTTCAGAAATCCTAGTAACGAAATATTCTCGGAATCGGACGAAATCAAGACCCAGGTTCCTATTTTCACCGGAAGCATCCAGAACACCCGGGAAGGACCAGAGGGGGGGCACTGGGCCCCCAGACCATAGGCCGGTGCGGCCTAGGCCCTGGCCGCGCCGCCATATGGTGTGGCCAACCCTTCGACCCTCCTGCGCTGCCCTTCCGCCTATTTAAAGCCTCCGTCGCGAAACCCCTGATACGAAAAACCACGATACGGAAAACCTTCCAGAGCCGCCGCCATCGCGAAGCCAAGATCTGGGGGACAGGAGTCTCTCTTCCGGCACCCTGCCGGAGCGGGGAAGTGCCCCCGGAAGGCTTCTCCATCGACACCGCTGCCATCTCCACCGCCATCTTCATCACCGCTGCTGCTCCCATGAGGAGGGAGTAGTTCTCCATCGAGGCTCGGGGCTGTACCGGTAGCTATGTGGTTCATCTCTCTCCTATGTGCTTCAATACAATAATCTCATGAGCTGCCTTACATGATTGAGATTCATATGATGATGCTTGTAATCTAGATGTCATTGTGCTAGTCAAGTGAGTTTTACTTATGTGATCTCCGGAGACTCCTTGTCCCACGTGTGTAAAGGTGACAGGTGTGTGCACCGTGTGGGTCTCTTAGGCTATATTTCACAGAATACTTACTCACCGTTATGAATGGCGTAGTGAAGTGCTTATTTATATCTCTTTATGATTGCAATGTGTTTTGTATCACAATTTAACTATGTGCTACTCTAGTGATGTGTTATTAAAGTAGTTTATTCCTCCTGCACGGTGTAATGGTGACAGTGTGTGCATCCGTGTTAGTACTTGGCGTATGCTATGATCATGATCTCTTGTAGATTATGAAGTTAACTATTGCTATGATTGTATTGATATGATCTATTCCTCCTACGTGGCGTGAAGGTGACAGTGTGCATGCTGTGTAAGTACTTGGTTTAGTCGTGTTGATCTTTCTTGCACTCTAAGGTTATTTAAATATGAACATTGAATTGTGGAGCTTGTTAACTCCGGCATTGAGGGTTCGTGTAATCCTACGCAATGTGTTCATCATCCAACAAGAGTGTAGAGTATGCATTTATCTATTCTGTTATGTGATCAACGTTGAGAGTGTCCACTAGTGAAAGTCTAATCCCTAGGCCTTGTTCCTAAATATCGCTATCGTTGCTTGTTTACTCGTTTTATTGCGTTACTACTCTGCTGCGTTACTACTGCTTGTTTACTGTCCCGGGCAAACCACTTTTCCGGTGCCGTTGCTACTACTTATTCATACCACCCGTATTTCACTATCTCTTCGCCGAACTAGTGCACCTATTAGGTGTGTTGGGGACACAAGAGACTTCTTGCTTTGTGGTTGCAGGGTTGCATGAGAGGGATATCTTTGACCTCTTCCTCCCTGAGATCGATAAACCTTGGGTGATCCACTTAAGGGAAACTTGCTGCTGTTCTACAAACCTCTCCTCTTGGAGGCCCAACACTGTCTACAAGAATAGAAGCTCCCGTAGACATCATAGCCCTACACAATGAATGGTTTTTGTCATCCAACAAGAGAGTGTAGAGAAAGTAGTATTTGTTTATTCAGTTATGTGATCAATGTTGAGAGTGTCCACTAGTGAAAGTATGATCCCTAGGCCTTGTTTCTAAGCATCGAAACTCCGTTTATTTACTGTTCTACTGCATGTTTACTTGCTGCCATATTTTATTCAGATTGCTATTACCACTCATATACATCCATACTACTTGCATTTTACTATCTCTTCGCCGAACTATTGCACCTATACATCTGACAAGTGTATTAGGTGTGTTGGGGACACAAGAGACTTCTTGTATCGTGATTGCAGGGTTGCTTGAGAGGGATATCTTTGTCCTCTACCTCCGTGAGTTCGATAAACCTTGGGTGATTCACTTAAGGGAAACTTGCTGCTGTTCTACAAACCTCTGCTCTTGGAGGCCCAACACTGTCTAGAGGAATAGAAGCGTGCGTAGACATCACTTGTGTAAGCAAAAGGTTGGGAGGAGTGTCATCCATCAATAAAACTAAAGTACATGTGTAAACAAAAGAGAAGAGGGATGATCTACCTTGCTGGTAGAGATAACGTCCTTCATGGGAGCCGCTCTTTGAAAGTTTGTTTGGCAAGGGGGTTAGAGTGCCCACTACCATTCGTTGACAACAACAAACACCTCTCAAAACTTTATTTGTATGCTCTCTATATGATTTCAAAACTTAAAAAGCTCTAGCACATGATTTAATCCCTGCTTCCCTCTGCGAAGGGCTTTCTTATACTTTATGTTGAGTCAGTTTACTTACTTCCTTCCATCATAGAAGCAAACATTTGTGTCAACTGTGCATTGATTCTTACATACTTGCTTATTTTCACTCATCATATTACTTTGTATTGACAATTATCCATGAGATATGCATGTTGAAAGTTGAAAGCAACTGCTGAAACTTAAATCTTCCTCTGTGTTGCTTGAATGCCTTTAATTTGAATTTATTGCTTTATGAGTTAACTCCTATGCAAGACCTTTTGATGCTTGTCTTGAAAGTACTATTCATGAAAAGTTTTGCTATATGTTATCTATTTGTTAGCAAACTATAGATCGTTGCCTTGAGTCACTGCATTCATCTCATATGCTTTACAATAGTATGATCAAGATTATGTTAGTAGCATGTCACTACAGAAATTATTATTTTTATCGTTTACCTACTCGAGGGCGAGTAGGAACTAAGCTTGGGGATGATTGATACGTCTCCAACGTATCTATAATTTCTGATGTTCCATGCTAGTTTTATGACAATACCTACATGTTTTTCTCACACTTTATAATGATTTTATGCATTTTCCGGAACTAACCTATTAACAAGATGCCGAAGTGCCGGTTCTCGTTTTTCGCTGTTTTTGGTTCCGAAAGGCTGTTCGGGCAATATTCTCGGAATTCGACGAAACAAAAGCCAAACATCTTATTTCACCGAGACGGACCAGAACACCGAAGGGGAGACGGAGAGGAGGACCAGGCCCCCCAGACCACAGGGTGGCGCAGCCTAGAGGGGGGGCGCGCCAGCCTATGGTGTGGGCCCCCCAGGCACCCCCTTGCGCCGCCTCTTCGCCTATAAAATCCCTCGCGACCTAAAAACCCGAGACCAATTGACGAAACTCCAGAAAGACTCCAGGGACGCCGCCGCCATCGCGAAAATCTGTTTCGGGGGACAGAAGTCTCTGTTCCGGCACGCCGCCGGGACGGGGAATTGCCCCCGGAGTCATCTCCATCGACACCACCGCCATCTTCATCGCCGTTGTCTGTCTCCCATGATGAGGAGGAGTAGTTCTCCCCAGAGGCTGAGGGCTCTACCGGTAGCTATGTGGTTCATCTCTCTCTCCCATGTGATCTTTATGTGATCATGAGCTTTGTATCACTATTAATCTATGTGCTACTCTAGTGATGTTATTAAAGTAGTCTATTCCTCCTTCATGATGTAATGTTGACAGTGTGTGCATCATGTAGTACTTGGCGTAGGTTGTTGATGGCGTGTAAGACACACGTCCGTTGGGAACCCCAAGAGGAAGGTGTGATGCGTACAGCAGCAAGTTTTCCCTCAGTAAGAAACCAAGGTTATCGAACCAGTAGGAGTCAAGGAACACGTGAAAGTTGTTGGTGCCGGAGTGTAGTGCGGCGCAACACCAGGGATTCCGGCGCCAACGTGGAACCTTCACAACACAATCAAAGTACTTTGCCCCAACGTAACAATGAGGTTGTCAATCTCACCGGCTTGCTATAAACAAAGGATTAGATGTATAGTGTGGATGATGATGTTTGTTTGCGAAGAACAGTAAAGAACAATTGCAGTAGATTGTATTTCAGACGTAAAGAATGGACTGGGGTCCACAGTTCACTAGTGGTGTCTCTCCGATAAGAAATAGCATGTTGGGTGAACAAATTACAGTTGGTCAATTGACAAATAAAGAAGGCATAACAATGCACATACATATGTCATGATGAGTACTATGAGATTTAATCAGGGCATTACGACAAAGTACATAGACCGCTATCCAGCATGCATCTATGCCTAAAAAGTCCACCTTCAGGTTATCATCCGAACCCCTTCCACTATTAAGTTGCAAACAACAGACAATTGCATTAAGTATGTGTTATTACCAGAATTTGACCGAGTCAGAGGTGGGCCGCGATCAAGATGGAGTTGAAGAATATACATAGAAGGAATACGTGAATCGGCCTTTTATACCAAGTTGGGCTAGACTGCCCATGTATCTGTAACATATTAGATCGCATCTTAGTTTAGAAGTTAGAGTTTTACCCGTGCACGGTTTAGTGCACGCCCACATTAGAAAGTCCGCTGGACTATAAATATGTATCTAGGGTTTATGGAATAAACAACAACCAACGTTCAACACAAACAAATCTCGGCGCATCGCCAACTCCTTCGTCTCGAGGGTTTCTCCGGTAAGCACCATGCTGCCTAGATCGCATCTTGCGATCTAGGCAGCACAAGCCTGCCCACGTTGTTCATGCGTTGCTCGTGCCGAAGCCTTTTTGATGGCGAGCAACGTAGTTATCTTAGATGTGTTAGGGTTAGCATTGTTCTTCGAATTACATGCTTTCGTTATGCAACCCTTGCACATCTAGCCGCCCTTACACCTGTCTCAAGTGTAGGGGCGGCACCCCGCTTGATCATAGTTTAGTAGATCTGATCCGTTACGGTTGCTCCTTGTTCATCAAGGATTAGTTTAACATCCGCGATAGTTAGGCCCTACAAAGGGTTGGAGGATCCAGCGGCGTGTAGGGTGACGTTTGCTAGCCCTAGAAAGGATGTTCCGGGGATCAACCTCATGTTGGTTTTTAGGCCCTGTCTAGGATCGGCTTACGGTCACCGTGCGCGAGCGCGAGGCCCAATCGTGAGTAGGATGATCCGATTATGCAGTGAAAACCCTAAATCGTCGTAGATCTCATTAGCTTTATTTTGATCAAGCAGGACCACCATATATTCGGACACCTCGTTCGAATCATGGGTGGATCGGCTCTTTGAGCCGATTCACAGGATAACTCCGAGAGCCGATCGAGGCTCGTATTTAATGTTTACGTGTATGCCATGCAGGAAACTAAGCGAGGCATCATCCACACCTTCCCGACCGGTATAGGTCAGGTGGCACGCCCTTGCGATAGCATCGGACGTGCGACCGGGAGGCTTTGCGGGCCGTCGCTCCGAGGGACCGGGGCCGGCCGCAGCCCTAGTTGTTCCCGGCTCTACTGTGTTGCCCGTCTCTGCCCGCCAGGGGGTTTCTGACGTCAACACATTCTGGCACGCCCGGTGGGACAACCTTCGACATCAACCACATCGCCGTCTACATCCGAGATGGCGGAAGGCACTCCGGTCAAGTACGAGGATCTGCCTGATGAGCTCAAGAAGAAACATGACGAGATCAAGGCAACCCTCGAAGCCGAACTCATCGGCTCTTTCCACAGAACCCGCTCCCATGGCGTCAGCATCAACATGGTAGAACTTGGGTACCGCCCTGGTAGGGGTAGCAATGAGAGCAGCTGCTCTCATAACGAGAGTGAAGAAGGAGCCGATCCATGCAACCGGCTCCGACACCGCCACGAGGTCCTGGTGATGATCAAGATGGAGGCCGATTCTAGCGATCAGACCGTATTATCCGCGCCACCGGCTCTCCCAGTTTTTGGCGTCGACCTCACGGGTGACGGGAAGCTGGGGTACGGGTTCACCTCGTCTGACGAGCTAGAGGAAGTCGATATCGGCCCTGGGGACAAGCCTCGGCCAATGTTCATCAGCAGGAAGTTAGACCCACAGCTCAGGAGCCAGATGATTGCTCTATTGAAAGAATACCCAGACTGCTTTGCATGGGACTATACAGAGATGCTCGGGTTAGACAGGAGCATCATTGAACATCGGCTCCCCCTTAAGAAAGGATTTCGGCCGTTCCAACAACGAGCTTGTCGGATGAAGGCCGAAATCCCGGAAGAAGTCAAGAAAGAGATCGAGAAGATGTTGGCCGCCGGGTTCATCGAGCCATGCGAGTATGCTCGAATGGATCTCCAGTATCATTCCTGTAGAAAAGAAGGACGGCCGGTGGCGTGTGGCTATCGATTTCCGAGATCTTAACAGAGCCACTCCAAGAGATGAGTATCCAATGCCTGTGGCGGAGACATTGATCAATGCAGCTGCTGGCCACAAGGTTTTAAGCTTCATGGATGGCAACGCCGGCTATAACCAGATCTTCATGGCTCCAGAAGATATACACAAGACCGCATTCAGAGTACCAGGGGCAGTGGGTTTGTTTGAATATGTGGTCATGACCTTCGGCTTGAAAAATGCTGGTGCAACATATCAAAGAGCCATGAATTATATATTTCACGATCTGATCGGCAAGTTAGTGGAAATCTACATCGATGACGTGGTAGTCAAGTCCGTCTCCATGGGGGGACACTTGGGAGATCTGCGACGCGTCCTAGACCGAACTCGGAAGTTCGGACTGAGAATGAACCCAAAGAAGTGTGCCTTTGGTGTGACGGCCGGTCAGTTCCTAGGATTTCTGGTTCATGAGCGAGGAATTGAGATCGGCCTGAAAAGTCAGGAGGCGGTGCGTACCATGCAGCCGCCCACCACGAAGAAAGAACTCCAACGTCTTATCGGCAAGATCAACTTCGTCCGCCGATTCATCTCTAACCTGTCAGGACGGATAGAGCCGTTTATGGCGTTGGTGAAGACTAAGTCTGACGACGAATTTCACTAGGGGGCAGAACAGCAGCAGGCGTTTGACGAAATTAAACGGTATCTGACGACGCCGCCTGTGCTAGTTCCGCCCCGACAAGACAGGCCGTTCTACATCTACTTGTCAGTGGCTGACACGTCCATCGCCTCGGTGGTGGTGCAACTCTACGAGGGCGTTGAAAGGGTCGTTTTTACCTCGCAGCGAAGGATGCCGGACGCGTAAACGAGATATCCCGAGATCGAGAACCGTGCCTCTTCCTCGTTCTTCACCCGCACCAAGCTGCATCACATCCTTTTGACGGCAGAAATCTTCGTCATATGCAAGTCGGACGTTGTCAAGCACATGCCGTCGGCCCCCGTGTTGAAGGGCCGACCGGGTAAGTGGATGTTTGCGTTGTCGGAGTTTGATCTCCGGTACCGACCTGCGAAAGCGATCAAAGGGCAAGCGTTGGCCGATCTTATAGCTGAGCGAATCAGTACCAATATAGCAGCACTATCCATACGTGCATGGGCTATGTTCTTCGATGGATCGGCTTGCGACGATGGTTGTTGCATCGGCATTCTGCTCGTGTCACCTCGGGGGGCGGAGTACTCCTTCTCCATCAGATTATCGACCCCTTGCACTAACAACGTGGCAGAGTATGAGGCAGTACGTAAGGGGATGGAGTTGCTATTAGAAGCCGGGGCAGAAGCAGTAGAGCTTTTTGGAGACTCCAAGTTGGTGATTAACCAGCTCACGGATGAATACAAGTGCGAGAGTGAATCGCTTTTCCCATATTGGATGGAATGCCGTGAGTTGATGACACAGTTTCGATACATCAACTTTAATTGGGTCCCAAGAGCCCAAAACACCGAGGCCAACAATCTCGCACAAATGGCGTCCGGCTACATAGATATACCTGAAGGGTCGGAAGTCCAGGTGCAATTCCTTGAACAGGATGATTGGAGAGCCGAGATCTTAAATTACTTAAAAGATTCGGCTCGGGGGGCACCTAAACGGATAAGATACAAAGCCATGAAATACGTCCTCATAGGTGACGATATGTTCTACAGGACGTTGGAAGGGTTACTACTCAAGTGCCTGGGACCAACTGAGTCTAATCGACTCCTACATGAAGTGCACGAAGGCGCTTGTGGAACTCATCAGTCGGCTCACAAGATGAAGTGGCTAATCAGGCGCTCAGGGTTTTATTGGCCCACCATGCTTGAAGACTGCTTCAATTACTACAAGGGGTGCCAAGCATGCCAGATGTTTGGGAAGATTCAGATGGTACCAAGCATCGGCGATGAACCCTATCATCAAGCCTTGGCCGTTCCGAGGGTGGGGCATGGATATGATCGGCAAGATCCATCCCGCGTCGAGTAAAAAACATGAATGGATTTTGGCCATCACAGACTATTTCACCAAGTGGGTGGAAGCCGTCCCTATGAAGAAGGTGAAATCAGAAGATGTGATTCAGTTTGTGAAAGAACACGTGATTCATAGGTTCGGGATTCCCCAATCCATCACGACCGATGGAGGTTCGGTCTTTGTCTCTAAAGAATTCAGGAAATTCTGCGATGACATGGGGATTAAACTGATCCGATCATCTCCGTACTATGCTCAGGCTAATGGACAAGCTGAAGCGTCCAATCAGAGCTTAATCAAGCTGATCAAGAGAAAGATTGACGAGAACCCTAGGGATTGGCATGAGAAGTTATCGGAAGCATTATGGGCCTACCGCATGTCGTGCCATGGAGTTATAAAGACTTCGCCGTACCAGCTTGTCTATGGACAGGAAGCCGTATTACCGTGGGAAATTACGGCTGGATCAAGACGTGTCACGTTCCAGAATGATCTGACAGCGGAAGAATACGCAGCTTTGATGAGTGACACTATTGAGGACGCAACAGAACTTAGGCTTTGGTCATTAGAGAAGATTAAGGAGAACAAGGCCAGGGTAGCTCGCGCTTACAATAAGAAGGTTAGACCAAAGGAGTTTCAAGTTGGTGATCTAGTATGGGAAGCTGTGTTGCCATTGGGAACTAGAGACAAGGCATATGGCAAGTGGTCTCCTAATTGGCACGGTCCGTACAAAGTCGTCCAGGCCTTGAAGGGTAATGCATACATGTTGGAAGAATTGGATGGACAGAAGTTCCCAGTAGCCGTCAATGGTCAACACCTCAAGAAGTATTTCCCAAGTATGTGGGATGATGGGCAGTAAGGTTTGGAGGCCGATTGAAAATCGGCCGGTTGAAAAAAAAATGTATACGAATCCCACAGCCGATGCGCAGACATCGACTTAAGCCCACAGCCGATGCGCAGACATCGACTTAAGAAAACAGACAGGGATAACGGTATGAAGATATAGCCGATGTATAGGCATCGACTTCAGGATAACAAAGCCGATACGATGATATCGATACAAGTTCAGGGATAGACCTGTTGGACTGTATGGGGAGCGACGGCTTGGCCCCAGGTTGCAATATGAGCCGATGTCCTGCTATCGGCTCTCCGTACGGTAACCCCATTCGACAATCGGCAAAGTCAACAAGGAGGCGAAATTGATTGAGGGATATTTTCTTCATCAATAGAGGGATTTCTTACGAGCGAAGAGCCGATTGCTCAGGGGAGAAGAGGGCAAAAGCCAGCTGCTGCTACTGGTCCCTAATCTAGGGGCCCTTATTGCCCTCGTCGTCACTGCCTCCGGCGCAACTACTGATAGATTCTTCATCAAGGCTTCTGTGGCCCTCTACGAGAACTTCATCTTCCTCACCAGCGTCATCGCTGTCGTCGTCCCGCCAGGTGTGGGGGCGCTTTGCTGGTGGGTAACCTTCAAGAGAGTCATCGTCGTCTTCCTCCCCTTCGACGGGGAATTGAAGGTCGCCCTCTTCATCGGTCAGGGATTTGTCATTTTCCGACCAGATGAAGGGATTATGTTCCTCTTTGTCCCACGACGTCGAGGCGAGGATGTCGTGCGCCGCCGACGAGCCCTACTCCGGCGTTGGCTTGCGAGGGGAGGAAGAAGAGGAGGACATGGCTATAGAGGATTGGGGGTTTTTGGTGCTGATGAGAAATGCTGCGACGGTTTCTGCTCTGCCACGACATGACCCGACGAAAGAAGAACATAATGTTTTTGGAAATGTCATTTCCAAAACCAGGGGGGCATGTGTTATCACCAGAATTTGACCGAGTCAGAGGTGGGCCGCGATCAAGATGGAGTTGAAGAATATACATAGAAGGAATACGTGAATCGGCCTTTTATACCAAGTTGGGCTAGACCGCCCATGTATCTGTAACATATTAGATCGCATCTTAGTTTAGAAGTTAGAGTTTTACCCGTGCACGGTTTAGTGCACGCCCACATTAGAAAGTCCGCTGGACTATAAATATGTATCTAGGGTTTATGGAATAAACAACAACCAACGTTCAACACAAACAAATCTCGGCGCATCGCCAACTCCTTCGTCTCGAGGGTTTCTCCGGTAAGCACCATGCTGCCTAGATCGCATCTTGCGATCTAGGCAGCACAAGCCTGCCCACGTTGTTCATGCGTTGCTCGTGCTGAAGCCTTTTTGATGGCGAGCAACATAGTTATCTTAGATGTGTTAGGGTTATCATTGTTCTTCGAATTACATGCTTTCGTTATGCAACCCTTGCACATCTAGCCGCCCTTACACCTGTCTCAGGTGTAGGGGCGGCACCCCGCTTGATCATAGTTTAGTAGATCTAATCCGTTACGGTTGCTCCTTGTTCATCAAGGATTAGTTTAACATCCGCGATAGTTAGGCCCTACAAAGGGTTGGAGGATCCAGCGGCGTGTAGGGTGACGTTTGCTAGCCCTAGAAAGGATGTTCCGGGGATCAACCTCGTGTTGGTTTTTAGGCCCCGTCTAGGATCGGCTTACGGTCACCGTGCGCGAGCGCGAGGCCCAATCGTGAGTAGGATGATCCGATTATGCGGTGAAAACCCTAAATCGTCGTAGATCTCATTAGCTTTATTTTGATCAAGCAGGACCACCATATATTCGGACACCTCATTCGAATCATGGGTGGATCGGCTCTTTGAGCCGATTCACAGGATAACCTGAGAGCCGATCGAGGCTCGTATTTAATGTTTACGTGTATGCCATGCAGGAAACTAAGCGAGGCTTCATCCACACCTTCCTGACCAGGTATAGGTCAGGTGGCACGCCCTTGCGATAGCATCGGACGTGCGACCAGGAGGCTTTGCGGGCCGTCGCTCTGAGGGACTGGGGCCAGCCGCAGCCCTAGTTGTTCCCGACTCTACTGTGTTGCCCGTCTCTGCCCGCCAGGGGGTTTCTGACGTCAACAGTATGGTGCATAATGTAATCAACACAAATATCCTTAGACAAAGCATCGATGTTTTATCCCTAGTGGCAACAGCACATCCACAACCTTAGAACTTTCTGTCACTGTCCCAGATTCAATGGAGGTATGAACCCACTATTGAGCTTAAATACTCCCTCTTGGAGTCACAAGTATCAACTTGGCCAGAGCCTCTACTAGCAACGGAGAGCATGCAAGAACATAAAAAACATATATGATAGATTGATAATCAACTTGACATAGTATTCAATATTCATCGGATCCCAACAAACACAACATGTAGCATTACAAATAGATGATCTTGATCATGATAGGCAGCTCACAAGATCTAACATGATAGCACGATGAGTACAAGACAACCATCTAGCTACTGCTATGGACCCATAGTCCAGGGGTGAACTACTCACACATCGATCCGGAGGCGATCATGGTGATGAAGAGACCTCCGGGAGATGATTCCCCTCTCCGGCAGGGTGCCGGAGGCGATATCCTGAATCCCCCGAGATGGGATTTGCGGCGGCGGCGTCTCTGGAAGGTTTTCCGTATCGTGGCTCTCGGTACTGGGGTTTTCGCGATGAAGGCTTTAAGTAGGCGGAAGGGCGGAGTCGGAGGGCTGACAGGGGGGCCACACAATAGGGCGGCGCAGGCCCCCCCTTGGCCGCGCCGCCTTATGGTGTCGGTGCCCCGTGGCCCCACTTCGTTTCTCCCTCGGTCTTCTGGAAGCTTCGTGGAAAAATAAGACCTTGGGCGTTGATTTCGTCCAATTCCGAGAATATTTCCTTTGTAGGATTTCTGAAACCAAAAACAGCAAAAACAAGAATCGACTCTTCGGCATCTCGTCAATAGGTTAGTGACGGAAAATGCATAATAATGACATAAAGTGTGTATAAAACATGTGAGTATCATCATAAAAGTAGCATGGAACATAAGAAATTATAGATACGTTTGAGACGTATCAGTTATGATTGTGATCTCTTGTAGATTATGAAGTTAACTATTACTATGCACTCTAGAGGTTACTTTAATATGAACTCCGGATTCACTCCATGGTGTGACGGTGACAGTGTGCGCATCGTGTGTGATTCCTTTATGAAGTTGTGGAGCTTGTTTACTCCGGCTTGAGGGAGCTCTTGTAGCCCTACACAATGAATGATGTTTGTTATCCAACAAGAGAGTGTGAGAAAGTAGCACAAGTGAAGAGAAGTTATTTATTTATGTGATCATTGCTGAGAGTGTCCACTAGTGAAAGTATGATCCCTAGGCCTTGTTTCCAAATATCGAATCACAGTTTATTTACTGTTCTACTGCATGTTTACTTGCTGCCATATTTATTTCAGATTGTTATTACCACTCATATTCATCCATATCACTTGCATCTTACTATCTCTTCACCGAACTAGTGCACCTATACATCTGACAAGTGTATTAGGTGTGTTGGGGACACTGATACGTCTCCGACGTATCGATAATTTCTTATGTTCCATGCTACATTATTGATGATATCTACATGTTTTATACACATTATATGTCGTATTTATGCATTTTCCGGCACTAACATATTAACAAGATGCCGAAGAGCCAGCTTGCTATTTTCTCGCTGTTTTTGGTTTCAGAAATCCTAGTAAAGAAATATTCTCGGAATTGGACGAAATCAACGCCCAGGGTCCTATTTTGCCACGAAGCTTCCAGAAGACCGAGGGAGAGTCGAAGTGGGGCCACGAGGTGGCCCGACACCAGGGCGGCGCGGCCCAGGCCCTGGCCGCGCCGACCTATGGTGTGGGCCCCTCGTGCCGCCTCTTTACCTGCCCTTCCGCCTACTTAAAGCCTCCGCCGCGAAACCCCCAAGCACCGAGAGCCACGATACGGAAAACCTCATCGAGACGCCGCCGCCGCCAATCCCATCTCGGGGGATTCTGAGATCTCCTCCGGCACCGTGCCGGAGAGGGGATTCATCTCCCGGAGGACTCTTCACCGCCATGGTCGCCTCCGGAGTGATGAGTGAGTAGTTCACCCCTGGACTATGGGTCCATAGCAGTAGCTAGATGGTTGTCTTCTCCTCATTGTGCTTCATTGTTGGATCTTGTGAGCTGCCTAACATGATCAAGATCATCTATCTGTAATACTATATGTTGTTTTTGTCGGGATCCGATGGATAGAGAATACTATGTTATGTTAATTATCAAGTTATTACCTATGTGTTGTTTATGATCTTGCATGCTCTCCGTTATTAGTAGAGGCTCTGGCGAAGTTTTTGCTCTTAACTCCAAGAGGGAGTATTTATGCTCGATAGTGGGTTCATGCCTCCATTAAATCTGGGACAGTGACAGAAAGTTCTAAGGTTGTGGATGTGTTGTTGCCACTAGGGATAAAATATTGATGCTATGTTTAAGGATGTAGTTATTGATTACATTAGGCACCATACTTAATGCAATTGTCTGTTGTTTTGCAACTTAATACTGGAAGGGGTTCGGATGATAACCTGAAGGTGGACTTTTTAGGCATAAATGCATGCTGGATAGCGGTCTATGTACTTTGTCGTAATGCCCAATTAAATCTCACTATATTTATCATATCATGTATGTGCATTGTTATGCCCTCTCTATTTGTCAATTGCCCGACTGTAATTTGTTCACCCAACATGCTTTTATCTTATGGGAGAGACACCTCTAGTGAACTATGGACCCCGGTCCTATTCTTTACATCTGAAATACAATCCATCGCAATACTTGTTCTTTACTCGTTCTCTCGCAAACAATCATCTTCCACACAATACGGTTAATCCTTTGTTACAGCAAGCCGGTGAGATTGACAACCTCACCGTTTCGTTGGGGCAAAGTACTTTGGTTGTGTTGTGCAGGTTCCACGTTGGCGCCGGAATCCCCGGTGTTGCGCCGCATTACATTCCGCCACCATCAACCTTCAACGTGCTTCTTGGCTCCTCCTGGTTCGATAAACCTTGGTTTCTTTCTGAGGGAAAACTTACTGTTGTGCGCATCACACCTTCCTCTTGGGGTTCCCAACGGACGTGTCATGTACGCGCATCAGACACAAGAGACTTCTTGTATCGTAATTGCAGGGTCGCTTGAGAGGGATATCTTTGACCTCTACCTCCCTGAGTTCGATAAACCTTGGGTGATTCACTTAAGGGAAACTTGCTGCTGTTCTACAAACCTCTGCTCTTGGAGGCCCAACACTGTCTACAGGAATAGAAGCGTGCGTAGACATCAACCATCAAGATGGCAGCTTACGCGCTAGGCAAGAGGGGACACGGCTGAACCGAGCTTTGCAGTACGGTGGGTGAAGGCGCCCTGAGAAACACAAGTGCTGATAGCAAGGGTGAATCCAAACAATCAGCAAAGAAAGTGAAATTGGGTACACCGATTCTGATTCCCAAAGTCTATGCTATTATTATCAACTGCGATCATCTCGACGATGAGACACATGCAGAAGTCTGAACTGGGGCCTCCTGCTGCCCATCTGGCTCGACATCATCATCTTGAACCGTGGCCGCTCAACGGTACGTCGGTACCCTTCGCGTGCAGGGCGCCATACCGAAGGAGGAGAAGTTCCATCTTGTGGCGCGGTAGAAGCGGCGGCGGCAGGAGGCTGAAGGAGCGGTGACGTGGGTAGATGGAGATGCGAATAGGTGCGTGATGGAAAGGTTGCGCCATTGGAGCAGGAGTAGGAGCACACAGCGGAGAGCCGGTAGAGATGGTAAACACAATGGCCGAGGCGAGGAAATCGGATCAGGTTGAAGAATAGGCGGAAGGAAATTACACTGGTAGAAAAAAGGGCTTTAGTCCCGGTTCGCAACTGCCATTAGTCACGGTTGAGCAACCGGGACCAATTAAGCGCGACTAAAGCCCCCCTTTAGTCGCGGTTGCTTACGAACCGCGACTAAAGGCCCGTCCACGTGGGCGCCAGGCGACCGTCGGGGCGGAGGACCTTTATTCGCGGTTCTCCTGGCCAACCGCGACTAAAGGCCGCCGCAGGTTTAGGGTTTTAGGCCCCCTAAATTTGGTTTCTTTTTAATTTGTATTGTTTTATTTATTTTATATTTTATTTTGTGTTTTATTTTAATTTTGAAGGAGTTTCACATATTCTACGCTACTATATACATGCATATGAATGTACAATTTCGAACAAGTTTGAAATTAGAACCAAGAAGAATTCAAGAGGAATATACAATATATATTCAATCTCGGATGACCATATAAAATTTTGAACAAGTTTCCATACATAATTTATGGCATCAAAAGTTCTACATCATCGTAATAGTGTTCTGCTTTAGGATGGAGGACTTCCCTCATCAAAAATCCTGCTAGTTCCTCTTGAATTGGTCGGAAGCGAGCCTCTGGACTAAGCGTCTTCCGCAAGTTATTCGTCTTGATGTTGTTCTCCGACGGCTTCCGCTCAGAGGTGTATCTCCGGATGAACTCACAAACATAGTATCCACATAGATTGGTCCCCGGTGGCTGAACATCCCCAAACAGTACCTTTCTAAATTCTAGCTCTTTTTTGAATTCACCGACCGTTTCATCTGTGAACCGTCTCCAAACCCTACAGGAAAAAAAATTAAATTAACAAGGGAGTTATTAGTTACTTGATATTAGGAAATGAACGAAAGAGGCCGATCGATATAGAGCGCAAATGATTGAAAATAATTACTTTTGCATCATATTTCTCATGTTGACTCAAATCTTTGGATCCATATTCAGAGAGTCCATGACGAGAACTCTGGAGGTGTGAAATTCAATTATGAGCAGAATCCAGTGGAACCTGTGGACACGATACATGCACAGTCATGCATAACTCATCGATTAGACATACCATGCATGGAGTAAACAAAAGAGAATGTGCTCAAGACGGAAACACTCACCCAAAATGGTAAGAAAATAGAATTTCACTTTTGAGCTGCTGCTTTGTAAGAAAATCAAACAGGTCTTGCTCCACGTCGCGGGGGTGTTTTTCTAACACATATCCATTAACGATGTGCGGGTCAATGAACCCAACATCATGGATGTTCCGTTTTTGGCATTCCCCAATCTTCATTCTGCATAATAGCGTACACAACAATATAGTTAGGACAATATATATAGTGCAGACAATGAACGAGATGTGGTAGAAATAAATCACTTACAGAACGTAGCAACTGATGATAGATTTGTCGAGCTCGCGCAGACTGAACAGCTGGAACAATTCATTCAAATGAACTGTTACATAGTAATGTTTGAAGTGATGCTCATGTCTAACTTCCGCATAAATATATTCTTTGCCGGCGTTATTTTTTATGTAACCCTTGTACCAACGTAGCAGATTTTGCATTTGTGCTTGGTAGATCCTCTTCTCGCGTAGGCTCGACGAGAGTCCCATTCGGCACATATGTAATTGCTACCTCACTCATTGGCACCTCCTCAAGGCCTAACACTGCACGAAGAGTCATACCGATCTCGGCCGCTTTTTCTCTGGCACCCGTTACAGTCATTCCATGTGCTGCCGCAACTGCTATGATAGTGGGGTCCATTAGTTCAGCATCCGGACCGGCGGCTTTCACTATGAGCGGGGGATCGATTGTTTATTTTGTTCCCCGAGCTGGGCAACTTGTTTCCCGCTTTTTTCTCCTTCTCCGCCAACTCTTTCTTCTCCTTCAATATGAGTGCTTGCCTACGAAGTTCATGTCCATAGTCGTCAGGCAAATTCTTCTCGGCTTGGGACGGTGTGCTCAAAAATGACTTAGCCCACTTCTTTTCCTTCTCAGAAAATACTGGCTTGGGCTCAGGCTCTCTTTTCGCCTTCATTTCCGCCTTCCATTTCTCATGCTGAGCAGCCGCAGCCGCGTCAGTTTCCTCGACACTACGTTCCCAAGGCCTTGGGAGGAGAGGCTTCAGTGATGGCTCCGGTACCTTTGTGGTCTTAGGTACATAAGGGTCCGGATTAATAGTCCAGGAGGAGATTGCCTTGCTATCCGCCTGCTTCCGCTTCTTCGCCGGAGGTGGATTGGGGGGCGGCGTACCCGCCGGAGGAGGACTGGGGGGCGGCGGCTGCTTACCCGCCGGTGGTTGTGGATTGGGGGGCGGCGTCGGCTAATGTGAAGGAGGTGTAGGTGAACCACCACCACCACCACCACCGCCACCACCACCACCGGAGGGGGGTGGACTTGTTAGCCTTGGCGCCTCGCCTGGAAACACTATGTACTTCTTTTTCCATAGAATGAACTGGCGCTTGAGATCTCCAAGTCTTCTCTCCCCTTCGGGTGTAGCAATGTCAATCTCCAGCTCCTCAAACCCTTGGACTATTTCTTCCACCGTGACACGAGCATAGCCATCTTCAATGGGGTTGTTGTGGTGGAGTGCTCCAGGTGTACAGGGTAAAGCACTGCCGCTAGCTACCTTCGTGGAACATATGACCCCCACTGGAAAATGCAGATCACATTCTTTCATCTCCTTTACATCATCCACGGGGTAGTGAGGCTCCGGTGCACGAATCTCGATCGTCGGTGCATTAGGACCAGCCGGGGCCAACAAGGGTGCATTAGCACCAGGTGGGGCTTCCGTGGAAGCCACACTGCTTCTCCGCTGCTGGCTTCCGAGATCTTCATGCGGCCCTGCAGCAGCCGATCTTTCTTTTACTAGTTCATACACCATCTGCTTCACCTGATGGAGTTCCGATGCCAAGTGCCCCACAAAATCTGCATCCCGATCTGTCTTTCTCTTACGGCTTCTGTAACCGTACGGGTCATCGTCCTGGGAGAACCCTACTTTCCACGGAATGGCGCCTTTGCCTCGTACACGTCGTGGGTGTTCAGGATTCCCGAGGGCAAATGTCAGCGCATCATTCTCTCTGTTGAACTTGATCTTCCCCTCTTGAGCTTGGGTCATTGCGTCAATAAGGGCTTGGGTGGGTTTAAACGCTTTCTTCCGGTGAACACACACCCCTGTCTACGGGTCTAGCGATCCCCCATGCCCGTACCACCAGCTTTTGGCCCTTGGGTCCCATCCCTCTGTACCTAGTGGGATTCCTCGCGCCCTCAGGTCTTTCTCCATCTTCTCCCACTTAGGCTCCGAAAGGCGATACCCTTCTGGCCCCATAATATGATTGTACTCTTTCTTAGCCGCATTTTCCTTATTTTTTCGATATTTCAATGAAATGCTCCGATTTCTTTTGCCTCACAAATTCTGGCCAATCATATTTCTGTTTCTCATATTTCCCTTTGAAATCCGGAGTCTTGTTCTCGTTGACAAAGTCATGGGCTAAATTTTTCTTGAAGTTCCGGAATGCTTCAGCCATCTTCTTAAGAGCGAACTCTTTGACTAGCCTCCTCCTCTCACGTCCACCCGGAATCTCGTTACCCTGTTCATCGAGTTTGTTGAATTCCGGAGGTAGAATGAAATGTTCCATAAGCTTTCTCCAGCAATCTTTTTTTGTTCTCTTGTCGACAAAACTGAAACCAAGACGTGCCTTCTTTGGCTCATTCCATTCCTGGACGGTGATCGGGACGTTGTCTCTAACAACGGCTCCGCATTGGTTGATAAACTTGGTGGAGTGCTTTTGGGGCTCCAGCGGCTTGCCGGTTGAACTGACAACCTCGATGGTATATGTTTCTCCTTGTTTCACCGTCTTGGTCATGCCACGCTTTGTCGTACTCGATTTTATCGATGATCCGGCCGAGGGCTAAAAAAAGAAAGAGAGTCGCGCGCATTAATACATATTTATTCAGATCAGTAAGTTTGTATCATCAGAGGATCAATGTATATATATACCTCGCCGGAGGTGGTTGCTACTTGCAATTCAAGATCATCGTTTATCGACGGTTGACCTCCATCGACAATGTTCGTTCCTTCGTCATCACCTCGTTGACGACCTTCATCTTCACCGTCAAGGTTCAGATAAGAAGAGACATCCTCTTCTTCATCTTTTTCGGTCGGCACAAAAGGAACATCGCCGTTTATGATGCCCATTGTATGTTCTTCAGCATCCGGATCATAGTTTGCCATAATCGGGTCTGCTCTATCGTCCGCCATATGTCAGTCCTGAAAACATGTAGTAAAAACTAATTAATTAAGTGAAGAAGGGGGCGGTGGTGAAAGGGCGGTGGCGGTGGCGAAAGGGCGGTGGCGGTGGCACACACATATTACATCAGCGCCGCTCGGTCCATCCCTTCCGGCGGCGCGCGTCCCCTAGAAGCTAAGCTAAGCTCGCTCTCTCGATCGATCCCTAGCTAGTTGGCTCGAGCTCCCGCGCGCGCGGGCGGGCTTCTCGTGACCTCGCGATCCAAGACCAATAGGGCGTCTTTACTTTAGGGAAGCTCGCTGAGAGCTTGGAAGATGGTGGATTGATTCGGTCGCGTCGCGTCTCTCTCTTTTCCCTCTCTCTCTCTCCGTCGCGTCGGGTCGGCTGTGAACCCCCCACCGTTAAGTACTTTGTTAAGTAGTTTTTTTCAGTAGTTTTTTGTTAAGTAGTTTGTTAAGTACTTTAATTCTTTCCAATTCAAAATGTAAAAAATACAAATAATATATCAAAAAAATCAGAAAAATAAAACTAATTCAATTCAAAATGTTAAAAATAAAAATAATATATCAAAAAAATTATAAAAATAAAACTAATTTAATTCAAAATGTTAAAAATCTTTACTATTAAATTGCAATGGATGATTGCCTGGTGTCACACCTGGACCTGTTTGGAACATAAAGTCTACACGCTGAACAAATTAATTATGTGCCCAAAATCCCCCGCATCCGACAATCCCGGTGAGGCACGAAACAAATCGCCCGTCCCACTAAACCAGGCAATGCAGGCGAGCGCTGCTGTCTCCGTTGGGCTCCTCCAGTCCTCCTATCTCCCCAACGTCATGCAGTCCCAGCCTGAGCCTCTGAGGTCTAGCGCGAGTCGAGAAGCGCTGCCTTGAATCGATTCTGGGCAAACGCTCGGACCTGGCCACTGGTGCCGCCGGAGTGCCCAAAAGCCCAACTGCCCAAGGCTCCCATGCCACCTAAACGGTGGCGTACTCCATTTAATTTCTCTACTGGAGAGGCAAGAGGAATTCTCAGGAGAATAATAACGCGTGTTCTATGGCTACATGTGGGAAATTTCTGCTACAACCATCACGTCAAGGGATGAGCAAATGAGACTTTAATCTTTTATAACAAGTATGGTGGGCCATGTTCACGTATGGGCCAATACTATACATAATCACAACTCCGTGACGTTGTGCAAGCTGATCAGGTGTTCACTTTGCATAATTTTTGTTTGTTGGAAGCTATTATTTCCGTACCATGCGCAAGAGTGAGGTGTTGCAAGCCAGAATTCATGAGACTCAAGGTTAGAGCAAAAACCATTGTGTGTTTATATGTTCCTCTTTAATTGGATATATAGAAAATAATTAAATGTTTCAAATTAATTTATGCGACACGTTTTAGTGTATATATAGATACATTAAAATTAATATAAAGCTAAATTTGTTAACTTGTATATAGTTAAATGTGTACCTTAAGAAAGTTACAGGGACTCGCAGCAACGCGCGGGCACTTGGCTATACAAATAATATATCAAAAAATTCAGAAAAATAAAAATAATTCAATTCAAAATCTTAAAAATACAAATAATATATCAAAAAATTCAGAAAAATAAAACTAATTCATTTCAAAATGTAAAAAAACAAATAATATATCAAAAAATTCAGAAAAATAGAACTAATTCAATTCAAAATCTTAAAAATACAAATAATATATCAAAAATTCAGAAAAATAAATTTCTTTCCGCCTCTGTCTTCCCGCCCTCCCTCTTCCCGCCAGTTCTTCCCGCCTCTGTCTTCCCGCCCCCTCTTCCCGCCTCTGTCTTCCCGCCTCTGTCTTCCCGCCTCTATCTTTCACGGGCTTGCAGGAAAATTTTCCCGAGGAGCAACTTCCGAAGATGTCGTTGGGCGTGTGCACCGACGACATCTTCGAGAAGCTGCGCCACGGGAGATTTTCCAACCCTTTACTCCATCCATGGGGATGAAACTCTCCCTACCTGCTAGGTTGGCTTGTTGGTCTGCTTGCCAAGGCGTATCGATGCTCCTTTTATAGGTACGGCGCCGCTTCTGCTTTGTCTTGTTCCTCCGACAGGGCGTCGTGCGCTACATGCTTTATCTCATCGAGCAGTGCGTCCACCCACGCGTCCTTATCCTGCCGACAACTTTAGTCACGGTTGCACCCTCCAGCCGGGACTAAAGCTTACCCAAACGTCCTTATCCCAACGACAGTTTTCTTAGATGACACAAAACCACCTTTAGTCCCGGTTGCACCCACCAGCCGGGACTAAAGGTTAGATGACCAGCTCTGGATTCCTCTTCTTCCCGCCATTTCTTCCCTGTCTTCCCGTCTCTTTCTTCCCGCTCCCATTTTTCCCGCCATTTCTCACTACATATATGTAGCCCGGCTTGGCCAGCATTATCACATCTCTACAATCTCTCATCACTCTCTCATGGCTTCCACCGTACCCACTCTAACCTACCAGCAGGTGGAGGAGCTTTGCGCCTCGAACTACCCTTGCCCACCGGGCTACCGCGTCCCCCCCGGCTGGAGCCTAAGCGCCGGCGGCGTGCTGGTCCCTCCCGTCCCTAAGGGTACTGCGCGTCGGGCGGCCATCACGAACCACTACTACCTCGACCTCACGCCGGAGCAGCGGATGAATCCCCACTACCTCGACCTCACTACATCACGGCCGGCAATATCCCCTGCCTGCGGTACCCTCAGTTCGAGCCACGAGCACCGCCCGACAACGGCGACGACGACGGCAGCAACTTAGAAGGCGACGGCTACCAGTACAACAGCGGCGACTATGAAGACTACGAGTATGCATATTATACGCCTAGGCAGGAGTATGACTAAGTCACTCCAAATTTCATGTATCATCAGTGGTATCTCGAATCAATCGAATCATTCGAAAATAGACACCAAACACATCACAGATAATATAATTCACATGATCCATTCAACAAAGTTTGGTACAATAAATTATTACACATCATTTCTTCCCTTTTGTCCCTGCTTGCTTACGATTGTGCCGTATCCATGGAGCATCCTCATCATTTAACTTAATGCTTGGGTCAGTGTTCACTTTGAAGGGCGGAATTTCGCCAAACATATTATAATCTTCTGACATGTCTGTCTTGTCCTCCACTCCCACGATGTTTCTTTTCCCTGAAAGAACAATGTGGCGCTTTTGATCATCGCATGATGTACTGATCGTTTTCTTATCTTTCCGTTTCCTCGGTTTGCTACTCATGTCCTTCACATAGAAAACCTGAGCGACATCTTTGGCTAGGACGAATGGTTCGTCAAGGTAACCAAGATTGTTGAAATCCACCATTGTCATTCCGTATTGCTGGTCCATCTTTACCCCACCTCCTGTTAGCTTGAAGCATTTGCACCGGAACAAATGGACCTTAAAGGATGGTCCATAGTCAAGTTCCCATATCTCCTCTATGTAACCATAATATGTGACCTTTTGCCCATTCTCGGTTGCTGCATCAAAGCGGACACCACTGTTTTGGTTGGTGCTCTTTTTATCTTGGGCGATCGTGTAAAATGTATTCCCATTTATCTCGTACCCTTGGAAAGTCGTTATAGTCGAAGATGGTGTCTTGGCCAACATGTAGAGCTGATCTCCAACATCATTGTCATTCATTAAATGTTTTCTCAACCAACTGCCGAAAGTCTCCATGTGGGCCTTTCTAATCCAGGATTCAGGCTTCCCGGGTTGTCCGAGCGTAAAATATTCTTGTGTTTCTCAAAGTACGGAGCCACCAAGCTGGAATTGGTCAGAACTGTGTGGTGTGATTCAGTCATAGAATGGCCGTCCATACATATCGTTGATTTTCTTCCGATCGTTCCTTTTCCACTTAGTCTCCCCTCGTGCCGCGATCGAGGAAGACCAATCGGCTTAAGGTCAGGAACAAAGTCAACACAAAACTCAATTACCGCCTCATTTCCATAGCCCTTGGCGATGCTTCCTTCTGGCCTAGCACGGTTACGAACATATTTCTTTAATACTCCCATGAACCTCTCAAAGGGGAACATATTGTGTAGAAACACAGGACCAAGGATGGAAATCTCTTCGACTAGGTGAACCAGGAGGTGCGTCATAATATTGAAGAAGGATGGTGATGCGCGTGATTGACGTATTGTCTTTTCGTTCGACACGCGTCCGTTGGGAACCCCAAGAGGAAGGTGTGATGCGCACAGCGGCAAGTTTCCCTCAGTAAGAAACCAAGGTTTAATCGGACCAGTAGGAGTCAAGAAGCACGTTGAAGGTTGATGGCGGCGAGATGTAGTGCGGCGCAACACCGAGGATTCCGGCGCCAACGTGGAACCTGCACAACACAACCAAAGTACTTTGCCCCAACGAAACGAGTGAGGTTGTCAATCCCACCGGCTTGCTGTAACAAAGGATTAACCGTATTGTGTGGAAGATGATTGTTTGCGAGAGAAAACGATAAAACAAGTATTGCGAGTAGATTGTATTTCGAGTAAAGAGAATTGGACCGGGGTCCACAGTTCACTAGAGGTGTCTCTCCCATAAGACGAACAGCATGTTGGGTGAACAAATTACAGTTGGGCAATTGAAAAATAAAGAGAGCATGACAATGCACATACATATCACGATGAGTATAGTGAGATTTAATTGGGCATTACGACAAAGTACATAGACCGCCATCCAACTGCATCTATGCCTAAAAAGTCCACCTTCAGGTTATCATCCGAACCCCCTCCAGTATTAAGTTGCAAACAACAGACAATTGCATTAAGTATGGTGCGTAATGTAATCAACAACTACATCCTTAGACATAGCATCAATGTTTTATCCCTAGTGGCAACAACACAACACAACCTTAGAACTTTACATCACTCGTCCCGGGTGTCAATGCGGGCATGAACCCACTATCGAGCATAAGTACTCCCTCTTGGAGTTACAAGCATCTACTTGGCCGGAGCATCTACTAGTAACGGAGAGCATGCAAGATCATAAACAACACATAAGCATAACTTTGATAATCAACATAACAAGTATTCTCTATTCATCGGATCCCAACAAACGCAACATATAGAATTACAGGATAGATGATCTTGATCATGATAGGCAGCTCACAAGATCCGACAATGATAGCACAATGGGGAGAAGACAACCATCTAGCTACTGCTATGGACCCATAGTCCAGGGGTAGACTACTCACACATCACACCGGAGGCGACCATGGCGGCGTAGAGTCCTCCGGGAGATGATTCCCCTCTCCGGCAGGGTGCCGGAGGCGATCTCCTGGATCCCCCGAGATGGGATCGGCGGCGACGGCGTCTCAGTAAGGTTTTCCGTATCGTGGCTCTCGGTGCTGGGGGTTTCGTCACGGAGGCTATTTGTAGGCGGAAGGGTAGGTCAAGAGGCGGCACGAGGGCCCCACACCACGAGGGCCGCGCGGCCAAGGGGGCGCCGCCCTAGGGTGTGGCCCCTCGTGGCCCCTCTTCGTCTCTCCTTCGGACTTCGGAAGCTTCGTGGAAAAATAGGCCCCTGGGCTTTGATTTCGTCCAATTCCGAGAATATTTCCTTACTAGGATTTCTGAAACCAAAAACAGCGAGAAAACATCAAGCGGCACTTCGGCATCTTGTTAATAGGTTAGTTCCAGAAAATGCACGAATATGACATAAAGTGTGCATAAAACATGTAGATAACATCAATAATGTGGCATGGAACATAAGAAATTATCAATACGTCGGAGACGTATCAGCATCCCCAAGCTTAGTTCCGCTCGTCCCGAGCGGGTAAAACGATAACACGGATAATTTCTGAAGTGACATGCCATCATAATCTTGATCATACTATTTGTAAAGCATATGTAGTGAATGCAGCGATCAAAACAATGTGTATGACATGAGTAAACAAGTGAATCATAAAGCAAAGACTTTTCATGAATAGCACTTCAAGACAAGCATCAATAAGTCTTGCATAAGAGTTAACTCATAAAGCAATAATTCAAAGTAAAGGTATTGAAGCAACACAAAAGAAGATTAAGTTTCAGCGGTTGCTTTCAACTTGTAACATGTATATCTCATGGATATTGTCAACATAGAGTAATATAATAAGTGCAATAAGCAAGTATGTAGGAATCAATGCACAGTTCACACAAGTGTTTGCTTCTTGAGGTGGAGAGAAATAGGTGAACTGACTCAACATTGAAAGTAAAAGAATGGTCCTCATAGAGGAAAAGCATCGATTGCTATATTTGTGCTAGAGCTTTGATTTTGAAAACATGAAACAATTTTGTCAACGGTAGTAATAAAGCATATGCATCATGTAAATTATATCTTATAAGTTGCAAGCCTCATGCATAGTGTACCAATAGTGCCCGCACCTTGTCCTAATTAGCTTGGACTACCCGGATTATCACCGCAATACATATGCTTTAACCAAGTTTCACAAAGGGGTACCTCTATGCCGCCTGTACAAAGGTCTAAGGAGAAAGCTCGCATTTGGATTTCTCGCTTTTGATTATTCTCAACTTAGACATCCATACCGGGACAACATAGACAACAGATAATGGACTCCTCTTTTAATTCTTTAAGCATTTGACAACAATTAATTCTTTTCTCATTAGAGATTTGAGGATGTTTGTCCAAAACTGAAACTTCCACCATGAATCATGGCTTTAGTTAGCGGCCCAATGTTCTTATCTCACAATATGCATGCTCAAACCATTCAACTCAGTGTAGATCGCCCTTACTTCAGACAAGACGAACATGCATAGCAACTCACATGAAATTCAACAATGAGTTGATGGCGTTCCCCAGTAAACATGGTTATCGCACAACAAGCAACTTAATAAGAGATAAAGTGCATAATTACATATTCAATACCACAATAGTTTTTAAGCTATTTGTCCCATGAGCTATATATTGCAAATGTGAATGATGGAATTTTAAAGGTAGCACTCAAGCAATTTACTTTGGAATGGCGGGAAAATACCATGTAGTAGGTAGGTATGGTGGACACAAATGGCATAGTGGTTGGCTCAAGTATTTTGGATGCATGAGAAGTATTCCCTCTCGATACAAGGTTTAGGCTAGCAAGGCTTATTTGAAACAAACACAAGGATGAACCGGTGCAGCAAAACTCACATAAAAGACATATTGAAAACATTATAAGACTCTACACCGTCTTCCTTGTTGTTCAAACTCAATACTAGAAATTATCTAGACCTTAGAGAAACCAAATATGCAAACCAAATTTTAGCATGCTCTATGTATTTCTTCATTAATGGGTGCAAAGCATATGATGCAAGAGCTTAAACATGAGCACAACAATTGCCAAGTATCACATTACCCAAGACATTTATAGCAATTACTACATGTATCATTTTCCAATTCCAACCATATAACAATTTAACGAAGGAGAAACTTCGCCATGAATACTATGAGTAGAAACCAAGGACATACTTGTCCATATGCTACAGCGGAGCGTGTATCTCTCCCATAAAGTGAATGCTAGGATCCATTTTATTCAAAGAAAACAAAAACAAAAACAAACCGACGCTCCAAGAAAAAGCACATAAGATGTGGCCGAATAAAAATATAGTTTCGGGGAGGAACCTGATAATGTTGTCGATGAAGAAGGGGATGCCTTGGGCATCCCCAAGCTTAGACGCTTGAGTCTTCTTGATATATGCAGGGGTGAACCACCGGGTGCATCCCCAAGCTTAGAGCTTTCACTCTCCTTGATCATGTTGCATCATAGTCCTCTCTTGATCCTTGAAAACTTCATCCACACCAAACTCGAAACAACTCATTAGAGGGTTAGTGCACAATATAAATTGACATATTCAGAGGTGACACAATCATTCTTAACACTTCTGGACATTGCATAATGCTACTGGACATTAGTGGATCAAAGAAATTCATCCAACATAGCGAAAGAGGCAATGCGAAATAAAAGGCAGAATCTGTCAAAACAGAACAGTTCGTATTGACGAATTTTAAAATGGCACCAGACTTGCTCAAATGAAAATGCTCAAATTGAATGAAAGTTGCGTACATATCTGAGGATCACTCACGTAAATTGGCATAATTTTCTGAGTTACCTACAGAGAATTAGACCCAGATTCGTGACAGCAAAGAAATCTGTTTCTGCGCAGTAATCCAAATCTAGTACTTACTTTTCTATCAACGGCTTAACTTGGCACAACAAAACACAAAACTAAGATAAGAAGAGGTTGCTACAGTAGTAAACAACTTCCAAGACACAAAATAAAAACAAAGTACTGTAGGTAAAAACATGGGTTGTCTCCCATAAGAGCTTTTCTTTAACGCCTTTCAGCTAGGCGCAGAAAGTGTGTATCAAGTAACATCGAGAGATGAAGCATCAACATCATTACCAGCGGTGTTGGGAGTTTTATCAATTTTAGGCCTATAGTAATTCTTTGGTTTAGGCACCTTAGAGACATACATGAATTTTTGCTCCTTACCCACATAAGCTTTCTCATTAAATTTAAGAGAAGAAAAAGTTGAACCCAATTTTCCCATAGCTTCTTCAAGTTTACCAATTCTATGGGTTTGATTATCATGGATAGAACAAGTTTCTAGAGTAGAAATTCTTTCGTTAATTCCTCCTAGGATTTTATCAAGTTTATCAGTATTATCAAGTAATATTTCCAATTTAGTTTCAACACTACAATTTTTCTCTATGGTTTCCAATTTTTTCATAATATCCTCAAGGGAGGTTTCACTTTTAGTTTCATTAACAGGTGGTGTTCCAAATAAACTCTCAATAATGCAGCTAGCTTCTAAAGCGGGAGCACCTAGAAAGGTACCTCCCGCGAGACAATCAAGAACATATCTATTCCAGCCTAGAGATACCAACATAAAAATTCCTGAGTAGAATAGTAGTGGAGTGTTTCTTAGTGCACCTATTATGGGCATCACTAATTCTATACCAAGCATCTTTTAAACATTCTCCCCCTTGTTGCTTAAATGAACGAACTTCAACTTCGGGATTACTCATTTTAACAGTAGTAAATAAAACAAACTAGATAAAGTAAATGCAAGTAAACTAATTTTTTTGTGTTTTTGATATAGCAAACAAGATAGCAAATAAAGTAAAACTAGCAACTAATTTTTGTGTGTTTTGATATAATGCAGCAAACAAAATAGTAAATAAAACTAAGCAAGACAAAAACAAAGTAAAGAGATTGAGAAGTGGAGACTCCCCTTGCAGCGTGTCTTGATCTCCCCGGCAACGGCGCCCGAAATTTGCTTGATGCGCGTGATTGACGTATTGTCTTTTCGTTCGACACGCGTCCGTTGGGAACCCCAAGAGGAAGGTGTGATGCGCACAGCGGCAAGTTTCCCTCAGTAAGAAACCAAGGTTTAATCGGACCAGTAGGAGTCAAGAAGCACGTTGAAGGTTGATGGCGGCGAGATGTAGTGCGGCGCAACACCAGGTATTCCGGCGCCAACGTGGAACCTGCACAACACAACCAAAGTACTTTGCCCCAACGAAACAGTGAGGTTGTCAATCTCACCGGCTTGTCTGTAACAAAGGATTAACCGTATTGTGTGGAAGATGATTGTTTGCAGAGAAAACAATAAAACAAGTATTGCAGTAGATTGTATTTCGAGTAAAGAGAATTGGACCGGGGTCCACAGTTCACTAGAGGTGTCTCTCCCATAAGACGAACATCATGTTGGGTGAACAAATTACAGTTGGGCAATTGACAAATAAAGAGAGCATGACAATGCACATACATATCATGATGAGTATAGTGAGATTTAATTGGGCATTACGACAAAGTACATAGACCGCCATCCAACCGCATCTATGCCTAAAAAGTCCACCTTCGAGTTATCATCCGAACCCCCTCCGAGTATTAAGTTGCAAACAACGGACAATTGCATTAAGTATGGTGCGTAATGTAATCAACAACTACATCCTTAGACATAGCATCAATGTTTTATCCCTAGTGGCAACAGCACAACACAACCTTAGAACTTTACGTCACTCGTCCCGTGTGTCAATGCAGGCATGAACCCACTATCGAGCATAAGTACTCCCTCTTGGAGTTACAAGCATCTACTTGGCCAGAGCATCTACTAGTAACGGAGAGCATGCAAGATCATAAACAACACATAAGCATAACTTTGATAATCAACATAACAAGTATTCTCTATTCATCGGATCCCAACAAACGCAACATATAGAATTACGGATAGATGATCTTGATCATGATAGGCAGCTCACAAGATCCGACAATGATAGCACAATGGGGAGAAGACAACCATCTAGCTACTGCTATGGACCCATAGTCCAGGGGTAGACTACTCACACATCACACCGGAGGCGACCATGGCGGCGTAGAGTCCTCCGGGAGATGATTCCCCTCTCCGGCAGGGGGCCGGCGGCGATCTCCCGGATCCCCGAGATGGGATCGGCGGCGACGGCGTCTCGCAAGGTTTTCCGTATCGTGGCTCTCGGTGCTGGGGGTTTCGTCACGGAGGCTATTTGTAGGCGGAAGGGTAGGTCAAGAGGCGGCACGAGGGCCCCACACCACGGGGCCGCGCGGCCAAGGGGGGCCGCGCCGCCCTAGGGTGTGGCCCCCTCGTGGCCCCTCTTCGTCTCTCCTTCGGACTTCCGGAAGCTTCGTGGAAAAATAGGCCCCTGGGCTTTGATTTCGTCCAATTCCGAGAATATTTCCTTACTAGGATTTCGAAACCAAAAAGAGCAGAAACAGACAATCGGCACTTCGGCATCTTGTTAATAGGTTAGTTCCAGAAAATGCATGAATATGACATAAAGTGTACATAAAACATGTAGATAACATCAATAATGTGGCATGGAACATAAGAAATTATCGATACGTCGGAGACGTATCAGATGGCGGGAACACCAACTCGAAACTGACAAGACATTGGACCACATCGTTCTGTAACCGTGGTAGATCTTCTGGATTAATTACCTTATTAGAGATTTCATTGAGGAATGCACATAGCTTCACAATGGCTACTCGAACATTTTCCGGTAGGAGCCCCCTCAAAGCAATCGGAAGCAATTGCGTCATAATCACATGGCAGTCGTGAGACTTCAGGTTTTGGAACTTTTTGTCCGCCATGTTTATTATTCCCTTTGTATTCGACGAGAATCCAGACGGGACCTTCATACTGCTCAGACATTCAACAAAGATGACCTTCTCTTCGTTGGTAAGAGCGTAGCTAGCACGACCTTGAAACCATTCCGGATGCCGGTCATCAGGGTCTTTCAAACGTTGCTGGTCCTGCCCTGTTTCCTTTGTATCATTTATCTTCCCATACACGCCCAAGAAGCTTAGCAGGTTCACGCAAATATTCTTCGTAACATGCATCAAGTCGATTGCAGAGCAGACATCTAGGACTTTCCAATATTCTAGCTCCCAAAATATAGATTTCTTCTTCCACATGGGTGCGTGCCCGTCAGCTCCCTGCGGAACTGATTGTCCGCCAGGACCCTTTCCAAAGATGACTTTCAAATCCTTGACCATATCAAATACTTCCGCACCAGTACGTTCCGCAGGCTTCGGCCGGTGATCTGCCTTGCCGTTGAAATGCTTGCCTTTCTTTCTTACGTTATGATGTCGGTGAAGAAATCGACGATGCCCTGTGTACATGTTCTTCTTACAATTTGGCAAATACACACTTTCAGTCTCATGTAAGCAGTGCGTGCATGCATTGTATCCCTTATTTTTCTGTCCCGAAAGGTTACTAAGAGCAGGCCAATCGTTGATGGTTACGAAAAGCAACGCTCGTAGGTCAGATTCCTCTTCTCCGTGCTCATCCCACACACGTACACCAGGTCTACCCCACAACTGTTAAAGTTCATCAACTAATGGCCTTAGGTACACATCGACGTCGTTGCCGGGTTGCTTCGGACCTTGGATGAGCACTGGCATCATAATGAACTTCCGCTTCATGCACAACCAAGGAGGAAGGTTGTAGATGCATAGAGTCACGGGTCAGGTGCTATGGCTGGAGCTCTGCTCACCAAAAGGATTCATGCCATATGTACTTAGACCAAACCTTATGTTCCCTGCGTCAGCTGCAAAATCTTTGAACTCTATGTCGATCTTTCTCCATTGCGTTCCATCTGCGGGGTGTCTCAACTCCCCCTGCGACTTACGGTCCTCTTTGTGCCATCACAACAACTTGGCATGCTCTTTGTTCCTGAACAGACGTTTCAACCGTGGTATTGATACGTCCCAAACGTATTTATAATTTCTTATGTTCCATGCTACTTTTATGATGATACTCACATGTTTTATACACATTATATGTCATTATTATGCATTTTCCGGCACTAACCTATTGACGAGATACCAAAGAGCCGATTCTTTGTTTTACTGCTGTTTTTGGTTTCGAAATCCTAGTAAGGAAATATTCTCGGAATTGGACGAAATCAACGCCCAGGGGCCTATTTTTCCACGAAGCTTCCAGAAGACCGGAGGACTTACGAAGTGGGGCCACGAGGTGGCCAGACACTAGGGCGGCGCGGCCTGGCCCTTGGCCGCGCGGCCCTAGCGTGTGGGCCCCCCGTGGCGCCTCTTGACCTGCCCTTCCGCCTACATATAGTCTTCGTCGCGAAACCCCCAGTACCGAGAGCCACGATACGGAAAACCTTCCAGAGACGCCGTTGATGACCCACAAGTATAGGGGGTGTATCGTAGTATCTTCGATAAGTAAGAATGTCGATCCCAACGAGGAGCAGAAGGTGTTGACAAGCAGTTTCGATGAAGGCTTCACTGTAAATGCTCACGGACAAGTATTCAGGGGGTTTTGATGTAACGAGATGAATAAAGTACGAGTAAGTAAAGTGCGAGAGTAATAATTGCAGCGAGTGGCCCAATCCTTTTTAGCACAAAGGACAAGCCGGTTTGTTTACTTATAATGACCAAACGTTCTCGAGGACACACGGGATTTTAGTCTAGTGCTTTCGCTACATACGGCTAATTAATCTTCATTATTTTGATAAGTGTTGTGTGGGTGAATCTATGCTAATGTACCGCCCTTCCTAGGACTAATACATACTTGTGATTATACCCCTTACAAGCATCCACAACTACAAGAAAGTAATTAAGATAAATCTAACCACAGCCTTAAACTCTGAGATCCTGCTATCCCTCCTGCATCGATATACCAACGGGGGCTCAGGTTTCTGTCACTCCGGCAACCCCGCAATTGGCAAACGAGTACAAGATGCATTCCCCTAGGCCCATAAAGGTGAAGTGAGTGTAGTCGACGTTCACACGACACCACTAGAAGAATAACACCACAACTTAAATATCATAACATTGAATATTACTCAACCATACTTCACTACTAACACTTAGACTTCACCCATCTCCTCAAGAACTAAACGAACTACTCACGAGACATCATATGGAACATGATCAGAGGTGATATGATAATGAATAACAATCTGAACATAAACCTTGGTTCAACGGTTTCACTCAATAGCATCAATAACAAGTAGAAGTCAACACCGGGAGAGTTTCCCCTATCAAACAATCAAGATCAAACCCAAATTGCTACAGCGGTGACGAGGTGCAGCGGTGGAGACGGCGGTGATGATGATGAAGATGATGGTGATGGTGATGGAGATGATGTCCAGCTCGATGACGGTGACGATGGCGTCGATTTCCCCCTCCGGGAGGGAATTTCCCGGCGGATTTCTGCCCGCCGGACAGCTCTTTCTCTCTCGGTGTTCTCCGCCTCGCGAGGCGGGCCGTGGCTCTTCGCGACGTACCCCTTCTGGCTTAGGTTTTCGGGACGAAGGAGTACGCGAAGAAAAGGAGGAGAGAGGGGCTGTGGGCCCCCTCCTCACAGGGCGGCGCGGCCAGGCCTTGGGCCGCGCCGGCCTATGGGGTGGGCCCACCCCGGGTCTCCTCAGCTCCCCCTTCTGGCTCCCTTCGTCATCTGGAAAAATAGGAGTTTTCGTGTAATTCCCGTCAATTGTTGATCTTCCGAAATATTGCATTCTGACGGTGCTTTTTCCAGCAGAATCCTGGCTCCGGTGCGCGATCCTCCAATAATCATGAATCATGCAAAATAGATGAAATAACATAAGTATTATCTCCAAATATGAAATATATCAATGAATAACGAGCAAATTATGATATAAAATAGTGATGCAAATTGGACGTATCAACTCCCCCAAGCTTAGACCTCGCTTGTCCCCAAGCGAAACTGAACTCGGTAAACAGGACCACATGTTTATGGAGTGAAGAGTCGATAAATCAAATACGGACAAGAAGCATCATATTCATTCACACAAGACATTCTAGTAGACAACTTCCTCATATAACTCAACTTGAAACAAGTATAAGGTAATCACAAATAAAGGTGCATAAGAAATCATAATTGGTGATGGCAAACTTTGTTCTTGGTCAGAGAACAATTAACAAGTTATTCTTATCTATCGAGCAGCGCTTTCATGTTAAAGTTTATATGGCTTATCTTGCATACTCAATCATAATGATCATTGATAATTTGCAAAGCTTTATTCATCCAGGTAAAACTTGTACTAAACAAGGAAGAATAAAAGACATGATGAAGTAAATCACAATATAATAGTTTGATCACAACAAATAAAATGCTTGCATGAGATGGAGGGAAATAGGTTTACTGACTCAACATAAAGTAAAAGACAGGCCCTTCGCAGAGGGAAGCAGGGATTAAATCATGTG
Source organism: Lolium rigidum (assembly GCF_022539505.1). Classification (NCBI taxonomy): domain Eukaryota; kingdom Viridiplantae; phylum Streptophyta; class Magnoliopsida; order Poales; family Poaceae; genus Lolium; species Lolium rigidum. The sequence continues at coordinate 233,819,808 of NC_061513.1, read as the reverse complement.
CTAGAGCTTTTTCAGTTTTGAAATCATATAAAGAGAATATAAGTAATATTTTGAGAAGTGTTTGTTGTTGTCAACGACTGGTAGCGGGTACTCTAACCCCATTGCCAAACAGACCTCCAAAGAGCGGCTCCCATGAAGGACGTTATCTCTACCAGCAAGGTAGATCATCCCTCTTCTCTTTTGTTTACACATGTACTTTAGTTTATTTAAGGATGACACTCCCCCCAACCTTTGATTACACAAGCCATGGCTAACCGAATCCTCGGGTGCCTTCCAACAATCTCATACCATGGAGGAGTGTCTATTGCAAAATTAAGTTGCTTACTGATGAATCAGAGCAAAACATGTGAAGAGAATTATTAATGAAAGTTGATTAATTGGGGCTGGGAACCCCGTTGCCAGCTCTTATTGCAAAATTATAGGATAAGTGGATGAAGCCACTAGTCCATTAATGGAGGCTGCCTAACAAGACTGAAAGATAAAACACCACATACTTCCTCATGAGCTATAAAACATTGACACAAATAAGAGGTAATAAGTTTTGAATTGTTTAAAGGTAGCACATGAAGTATTTACTTGGAATGGCAGGAAATACCATGCAGTAGGTAGATATGGTGGACACAAATGGCATAGTTTTGGGTTCAGGTTTGGATGCACGAGAAGCATTCCCTCTCAGTACAGGTCTTTGGCTAGCAAGGTTGATTAGCAAGCACAAAAGTTGAGGGAAACAAACGAATATACATGTGATAGAAACAATCATGCATCTTTCTTGTAAGCACATACAATTTTAACTTCAGAATAATAAGCTATGAGCTAACAAGAAAGGATACATAGACAACCAACTAAAGGAGAGATACTTCCAAACTGCGACCCAATGAGAAGACTTCTCATTAATATTTCATATCGATAACTCACACCAAGGGATACATAGACAACCAACTAAAGGAGAGATACTTCCAAACTGCGACCCATCTTATATGATAACTTCCCTACTCATGATATGACACTACTTGATAGTAAAAAGTAAAAGGTAGTGATGATGTGATACCGCGGCACTCCCCCAAGCTTGGAACAAACCAAGGGGATGCCAATACCGATGATGAATTAATCCGTTGGCGATGGTGGTGATGAATTCCCGACAAGCCTCTCCACAAGCTCCTGAAGCTCATCAATCTTGTACATGAGGTTGCGGATTATCTCCGAATTGTGCTCGACGCGATTAAGAAGTATATCAAACGGCGAGTCCCAATTCTTGGAGTTATTTCCCCATCCTTCAGCTTCAGGCTTCGTCCTTCCTGCAGTGTTAGAACGATCTATATCCCAATTGCTAGGCAATGCTGCCTTGGGAGTCCTTTCAATTTGATTATTGTAGATTAGATTGCGGAAAGGATGGTAAGTGCCCGAAGAAGATGTCTTTGGAGCTAGGTAATGACGTGGAACTCCTCCTCCGGTGCTAATCCGTGCACTCTTCTTGGCGTTGAACGGGTTTGACACCACTCCGATGCTTGCAATGGTGGTGCGCGGGCGTACTCGCGGAACTTCTTCGACTTCCTCATCATCCTCCTTGACTTCTTCCTTCAACTCGGGGTCTCGGATACCTTCCTCCGAAGGCTCCTTGTCCTTGTTGTTGGAGACCATGGTGCTCCTAGACCAAAGACAGATCCTGACAGAAACAGCTCAAAACAAAACACGTCGAGAAAACGATATACGGACCTCCAGGGGTCCGGGGGATTATATAGCAATTTTTTTTAGAACAAACGGAAAGTACCAGGTCGAACCAGAGTCGGAAAGGGGCAACGAGGCGGCCAGCTCACAGGGCGGCGTGGCCAGGCTGGGGCCCGCGCCGGCCTGTGGGGGCATGCCCTCGTGCGTCTCCTCCACTCCGTTTCGATCTCGTAATTTTTCATATTTTCCAAAAACAGTAAAAACATTGTTCGGAAAGTAAATCGCGAACTTTTTATTACCTGTACTGTTACCTATTCAAAGTCGAGTTCTGGCGGACTGTCAATTTGACCTTTAATGAAAGCCTCCGGTGTTTCCACTTGAATAACATCAACATCCACATTATAAGAATCACCTGAGATATAATGCTTGAGTCTTTGTCCATTCACCACTTGCGTGGCGTTGCCTTGGAGAGAACTAATTTTAATTGCTCCTGATCGGTACACCTCCTCAACAACATATGGTCCTTCCCATTTCAAGAGTAATTTCCCTGCAAAGAATCTGAGACGAGACCGATACAATAGGACTTTATCCCCAATATTAAACTCTCTTTTGATAATCCTTCTATCATGCCATTTCTTAACTTTCTCTTTAAAGAGTTTAGCATTTTCATAAGCTTCACTTCTCCATTCATCTAGAGAACTTAATTGCAGCAAACTCTTATTGCCGGCTAGTTTAGGATCTTTATTTAATTCTCTAATAGCCCAATAAGCTTTGTGCTCTAGTTCTAAAGGTAAATGACAAGCTTTTCCATAAACCATTTTATAAGGTGACACTCCCATGGGGTTTTTATAAGCAGTTCTATAAGCCCATAGTGCTTCCTTCAATTTACTAGCCCAATTCTTTCTAGTTTTATTAACAGTCTTTTGCAAGATAGATTTAATTTCTCTATTTGATAGTTCTAGTTGCCCACTAGTTTGAGGATGATAAGCGGAAGCAATTCTATGATTAATACCATATTTAGCAAGAGTTTTCTAAAACCACCATGAATAAAATCCGAACCTCCATCTGTCATAATATATCTAGGAACTCCAAATCTAGGAAAAATAATGTCTAAAAGCATTCTTAAAGAGGTCTCACCATCAGCACTTTTTGTAGGTATAGCTTCCACCCATTTAGTAACATAATCAACAAGCAACAAGTATATGAGTGTTACCTTCGAAGAGGGAAAAGGTCCCATGAAGTCAAATCCCCAACAATCAAACGGTTCAATAACAAGAGTATAATTCATATGCATTTCATTGCGTCTGGAGATATTACCAACCCTTTGACATTCATCACAAGATAAAATAAACTTCCTTGCATCTTTGAAGAGAGTTGGCCAATAAAAACCTGATTGTAGAATCTTTTGCGCGGTTCTATCTCTGGCGTGATGTCCTCCATAAGCGCTACCATGACATTTACTCAATATCTCTTGTTGTTCATATTCGGGAACACATCTTCGCAGAATACCATGCTTTACTATGTTTCTGCCTATTTGATATGCTTGTCTTGGAGCAACTGCGAAGGTGATTTGAACCTGACATTTGGTCATTCTTAATGCCAGTTTACTTTATGTGGAAAACCTTGGCATTACCCTACTCTAAATCTGAATGTCTGAAATTCGTATGTCATGCAAAGCAACATCTAGTTGGTTTTAATCTGATATCTGGTAAATATTGGCTTATTCATTTGGCAGCTCAAGTTTTTTGTTATTTTAAACCAGCTGACTTGGTCTTAAATGTGATATCTAAACACAGATTAAGGACAATGGAGCAGGAGGATTAGCATTTCCCTTGTGGCTGAACCTAAAATGACAGGCATGTCGACCACGACTAGTGCACGCAAGAGAAGGACCTGCAGCGAGCCAGTATGTTCTGCTACATGTTGTTATCTGATCTCTACATTGCGTAATACATGTTTGAATAGTTAATTGTTGTAACTATTTTTGCAATATTACCGTAATGCAGCTTTAGTGAAGCGATCATCATTAGAAGATAGTCACCAAAGCGACCCCGTGCAACATTATGATGTAAGTCTGCTTAGTACAAGTTCCATACATTGTCTTATTTATGCAACTTGTTATTATCTTATATCTACATTGCATAATAAATGTTTGAATAGTTCACTGTTGTAACTATGTTTGCAATAATACTAGAATGCAGTTGTAATGAAGAAGTCCTTGATGTCTACGGGAGCTTCTATTCTTGTAGACAGTGTTGGGCCTCCAAGAGCAGAGGTTTGTAGAACAGCAGCAAGTTTCCCTTAAGTGGATCACCCAAGGTTTATCGATCTCAGGGAGGAAGAGGTCAAAGATATCCCTCTCATGCAACCCCGCAACCACAAAGCAAGAAGTCTCTTGTGTCCCCAACACACCTAATAGGTGCACTAGTTCGGCGAAGAGATAGTGAAATACAGGTGGTATAAATAAGTATGACCAAGTGGCAACGACACCAGAAAAGTGCTTTGCCCAGGACGATGAAACAAGCAGTAGTAACGCAACAGTAGTAATGCAAGAAAACAAGTAAACAAGCAGCGATAGCGTATTTAGGAACAAGGCCTAGGGATTAGACTTTCACTAGTGGACACTCTCAACATTGATCACATAACAGTAATAGATAAATGGATACTCTACACTCTTTTGTTGGATGATGAACACATTGCGTAGGATTACACGAACCCTCAATGCCGGAGTTAACAAGCTCCACAATTCAATGTTCATATTTAAATAACCTTAGAGTGCATGAAAGATCAATTCGACTAAACCAAGTACTAACATAGCATGCACACTCGTCACCTTCACGCCACGTAGGAGGAATAGATCATATCAATACAATCATAGAAATAGTTAACTTCACAATCTACAAGAGATCATGATCATAGCATACGCCAAGTACTAACACGGATGCACACACTCGTCACCATTACACCGTGCAGGAGGAATAAACTACTTTAATAACACATCACTAGAGTAGCACATAGATAAATTGTGATACAAAACACATTGCAATCATAAAGAGATATAAATAAGCACTTCACTACGCCATTCATAACAGTGAGTAAGTATTCTGTGAAATATAGCCTAAGAGACCCACACGGTGCACACACTGTCACCTTTACACACGTGGGACAAGGAGTCTCCGGAGAGATCACATAAGTAAAACTCACTTGACTAGCACAATGACATCTAGATTACAAGCATCATCATATGAATCTCAATCATGTAAGGCAGCTCATGAGATTATTGTATTGAAGCACATAGGAGAGAGATGAACCACATAGCTACCGGTACAGCCCCGAGCCTCGATGGAGAACTACTCCCTCCTCATGGGAGCAGCAGCGGTGATGAAGATGGCGGTGGAGATGGCAGCGGTGTCGATGGAGAAGCCTTCCGGGGCACTTCCCCGCTCCGGTAGGGTGCCGGAACGGAGAATCCTGTCCCCCGCATCTTGGCTTCGCGATGGCGGTGGCTCCGGAAGGTTTTCCGTATCGTGGTTTTTCGCATCGTGGTTTTCTCGACGGAGGCTTTAAATAGGCGAAGAGGCGGCGCAGGAGGGCCGAAGGGGCGACGACACCATAGGCTGGCGCGGCCGGGGCCCGAGCCGCGCCACCCTATCATCCGGGGCCCACAGGCCCCCTCCGGCGGCTCTCGGGTGTTCCGGATGCTTCCGGTGAAAATAGGAACTCGGGTCTTGATTTCGTCCAATTCCGAGAATATTTCGTTACTAGGATTTCTGAAACCAAAAACAGCAGTAAAACATCAACCGGCACTTCGGCATCTTGTTAATAGGTTAGTTCCAGAAAATGCACGAATATGACATAAAGTGTGCATAAAACATGTAGGTATCATCAATAATATGGCATGGAACATAAGAAATTATCGATACGCCGGAGGCGTATCAGTCCTTAGTATAAGATAGAGCGCAAAAAAGGTTCCGGCGTGAGCCTATGCAACAATATAATGTAAGTCTGCGCTTAGTACTTGTGACTATCTCATATCGACAATGCTTAATACATGTTTGCATAGTTCATCGTTTAACTCTTTTTGCATTATTATCAGAATGCAGTTCTGATGAAGCAATCTTCATTAGAAGAGAGGCCCACAAAAAGTTCTGATCTTTGTTCTGATGCATCCTCTCATAGCCGTCAACCTAGACCATTCTTTTCATCAAACAATGAACATCTCAAGGCTGTACTTTATAAAAGACATGGTTTGGCTTCTTTAAGGTCTGTAGCTGATATGTTGACCAACAGTACACAAGATTCAATCAAGGCGATTGCCAAATGTCAACGTGTTATTGATGATGCTAATAGAAGTCCTCAATGATTCTATGTAATTTTTTTTATTTGCGCACATTAATTGCCTTGTAATTTTCCTATTTATTTTATTTGTGTATGTAATTGTGTGTATCATTGATATCAGATTTTAGGCTCATGAAATTTAATGCAAGTTGACTAGTCAAACAACCAGGGCCCTATAACGGATTGGGCCGGCCCATTAACAGTAGTGTGGGACCCACTTTCATTTTGGGCCGGCTCACTTACTTACTGGGCCGGCCCGTTAACAGGAAACTGGGACCCACCTGTGCTTTTGGCCCGGCCCCACTGTCTTGTTGGGCCGGCCCACTTGCTACAAGGTGGACCCCACATACTAAATGGGCCGGCCCTTTAAGAGGAACGTGGGACCCAACTGCGTTTTTGGCCCGGCCCACTAGCGTGTTGGGCCGGCCCACTTGCTATATGGTGGACCCCACATACTAAATGGGCCGGCCCTTTAAGAGGAAAGAGGGACCCACCTGTGTTTTTGGCCCGGCCCACTAGCGTGTTGGGCCGGCCCACTTGCTATATGGTGGACCCCACATACTAAATGGGTCGGCCCTTTAACTGGAAAGTGGGACCCACCTGTGTTTTTGGCCCGGCCCACTATCTTGTTGGGCCGGCCCACTTGCTATATGGTGGACCCCACATACTAAATGGGCTGGCCCATTAACAGGAAAGTGGGACCCACCTATGCTTTTGGCCCGGCCCACTGGCTTGGTGGGCCGGCCCATTTGATCTAATGTGGACCCCACATACTAAATGGGCCGGCCCGATAGCAGGAAAGTGGGACCCACATGCTAATTGGGCCGGCCCAATAACTTCTTGGGCCGGCCCACTTGCTTTAAGGTGGACCCCACATGGTAAATGGGCCGGCCCGATAACATGAAAGTGGGTCCCACATGTTTTGTGGGCCGGCCCTTTTGCCTGTTGACCGGTGAAACGAGTGCATTCGGCCCGGCCCACATGCTTAGTGGGCCGGCCCATTAATCTTTTGACCAGTCAACCTTAGAGGTTAGGCCCGGCCCACGTAACTAATGGACCAGCCCAGCTATATAGTTGACCGGTCAAACTAAGTCAGCTGGCCCGACCCGCAAACTTAATGGGCCGGCCCGCTTAAGACGTGGCAGGCCTCGTGTGGGCCTACCATCTACCACGGGGTTTCGACGGCTAACACCGTTAATCGCCGGTCAACGGCGCTCGCCACGTGTCGGCTTGCATGACGTCGGCAGTCAACGGGCTCCCGGAAACACTTACGCAACAGTCCGATTTTCCGTGGCGGAAGGGCGCCCAAGCGCGACGGACCGAAAAAATCGTCGTAGGACTTTGCCTGACGCAGTTTCGACAACAGAACCCATATCGTCGGGTTAGGCCCATAGGCGACAAAAAATACCCCTTAGCGGATGATTTTGAGACGTTGTCTATCAGAACTTTTCTTGTAGTGTGATATGACATGCATGATGCAAGATGATGCATAAACATGGTAAGGTAAAGAGGGTAGCTCACTTGGGATGTTACAAACGCCCCCCTTGAAGGAATCGCGCCCCGAGATTCTCAGGTAGAAGAGAAGAAGGACGGGTACTCGGAACGGAGTTGATCTTCACGCTCCCAAGTTGCTTCTTTATCGGAATGGTGCGACCACTGCACCTTGAGGAACTTGACAGAGTTGTTGCGAGTTCGACGTTCAGCTTCATCAAGAATCCGAACGGGATACTCTTTGTAGGAGAGGTCTTCTTGGAGGTCAATGGACTCGTGATCAACTGCACGGCCCGGATCTTTGAAGCACTTCTTGAGCTGTGACACGTGGAAGACATCGTGCACTTTGGAGAGCTTCTCAGGAAGTTCAAGGAGGTAAGCGACTTCACCACGCTTTGCAAGAACTTTGAAAGGACCAATGTATCTTGGCGCCAGCTTGCCTTTGATACCAAAACGATGAGTGCCCCTCATTGGAGTAACACGGAGGTAGGCTTGATCACCAGGATGATAGATCATATCACGGTGGTTGCTATCATAATAGCTTTTCTGCCGAGATTGTGCTATCTTCAGATTGTCACGAATGATTCACACCTTTTCTTCAGCATCGTTGATAATATCGGGGCCAAAGATTTGCCTTTCACCGGTTTCAGACCAGTTTAGAGGTGTTCTGCATTTGCGACCATAGAGAGCTTCGAAAGGTGCCATGCCCAAACTGGCTTGATAGTTGTTGTTTTAGGAGAACTCGGCGAAAGGAAGGAATTCTTCCCATTTCATGCCGAAGGAGATAACACAGGCACGGAGCATGTCCTCGAGAATCTGATTGACTCTTTCGACTTGCCCACTCGTTTGCGGATGATAAGCAGTGCTGAAGAGCAGATTAGTTCCCATAGCCTTCTGAAAGCTTTCCCAAAATCTGGAAGTGAAGATGCTTCCGCGATCAGAGCTTATTTCCAAGGGAACACCATGAAGTGAGACAATCTTTGCTGTGTAGAGCTCAGACAACTGACTAGCAGATATTGTCTCTTTGACAGGAAGGAAGTGAGCAACCTTGGAAAGACGGTCGATTACCACGAAGATAGCATCATTGCCTTTGCGATACTTTGGGAAGCCAGTTATGAAGTCCATCTCAATCTTATCCCATCTCCACTCAGGAATCTTCAAGGGTTGTAGGACACCAGCGGGTCTTTGATGTTCTGCCTTGACACGGCGACAGACATCACACTCTAAGACATATCGAGCAATTTCACTTTTCATCCTAGTCCACCAATAGGTAGACTTGATATCAAGGTACATCTTTGTGCTGCCTGGATGTATAGAAAGAGGTGTGTCGTGAGCTTCTTTGAGGATTAGGCTTCTGAGATTTGGATCCTTCGGAATAACGATTCGACCTTGGAAGAAGAGAGTTCCTTTGTCGTCGATAGAGAAGGACTTGTACTTGGGCTTTTGCATGTTTTCTTTGATATTTTTGATACAACCATCTCGTAATTTCCCGGTACGTATCTTATCATCAAGAGTTTGCGTGATCACCAAGTTTGCAAGGTAGCCTTGGGGAACAAGCTCCAGATTCAGTTTCCTGAATTCTTCACAAAGAGCAGGTTGACTTTCTTGAATCATGAGGTTATTGCAATAGGACTTGCGACTAAGGGCGTCAGCCATGACATTAGCTTTGCCTGGAGTGTAGCTGAAAGACAGATCAAAGTCCTTGATGGTTTCCATCCATCTCGTTTGACGGAGGTTCAAGTTGGGTTGGGTGAAGATGTATTTGAGGCTCTTGTGGTCGGTGAAGATCTCACATTTGTTGCCCAACAAGTATTGGCGCCATGTTATTAAAGCATGTAACACGGCTGCAAGCTCAAGATCATGTGTGGGATAGTTGAGTTCATGCTTTTTCAACTGACGAGAAGCATACGCCATAACTTGACGTTCTTGCATGAGGAAAGCGCCTAACCTATGAAGAGAGGCATCACAGAATATCTGGAAAGGTTTAGAAGTATCTGGAAGAACAAGAACAGGTGTGGAAGTGAGCTTCTGCTTGAGGAGATCAAAGCTTGCTTGACATTGGGGAGACCAAAGGAAGTTCTTGTCTTTCTTGAGGAGATCGGTAAGAGGCTTGGCGATCTTGGAGAATTCTCAACGAAGCGGCGGAAGTAACTTGCCAAACCGAGAAAACTTCTCACTTGCTTGACATTCTTCGGAGGAAGCCATTCAACGATTGCCTTGACGGTTTCAGGATTGACAGCGATGCCTTTTCCAGAAATGACATGACCAAGATACACAACTTCAGGAAGCCAGAATTTGCACTTAGAGAACTTGGCATAGAGGCGATGTTCACGAAGCTTTAGGAGAATGAGGCGAAGATGCTCTTCATGCTCCTCATTGGACTTGGAGTAGACGAGGATATCATCGAGATAGACCACCACAAACTTGTCGAGGTACTCCATTAAAATGTAGTTCATCAACCGAGAGAAGGTGGCAGGAGCATTAGTGAGACCAAAGGACATGAAGGTGTATTCATAGAGACCATAGCGAGTTTTGAAGGTTGTCTTGGCACTAGTAGTGGGGCCCACCAAGTTTTTGTGGCGCACCAGGCAAGGTGCGCCACAGAAATAGCTTAATTTTGTGGCGCACCAGCGGCCCGTGCGCCACAAAAACTTGGTGGGCCCCACAACCTGTCACCCCCAATCATTGGTTTTACTATTTCTATGGCGCACGTACCACAGTGCGCCACAGAAATTCCTTACTCTGTGGCGCACGGCAACAGTGCGCCACAAAAATAAGCTATTCTGTGGCACAGTTTGCCTGGTGCGCCACATAAATAAGGTATTCTGTGGCGCACTGTGTTTGGTGCGCCACAGAATTAGCGAACCAGATATACAAAAGTGAGCCAACCTCCCACCTACCACACTACACAAGCCATTCTTCTTCCTCCATCTAGCTCGTCCCCCCCTTCTCTCTCATACCATTTTGGCTCTACTTTTAAGTTTCTTGAGTATTTATTGCACTTACTTTGGTTGATACTTAATTGGAGTTGAGGAGAAGGCTCTCCATACTCTCTCCTCCTCTCGAACTCATCGATCGCGGTCTCGTCTCGATATCGAATCTACAAGGTGAGTAGTTGGAGGAGACATACATATGCTTGGAGGAGACATGCATATGCTTGTAGATCTTGTGTGGCCGTCGTGTCTATGGATGCTTGTTGCAGGTGAAGCGCTTGTGTGTGTGCCGGTGTGGTGCATGGATGTTTGCCGAAATGTTGATTCATTTCCGTTTCGGCAAATTTTGCACTACCCATATGTCCTACCTTGAGGAGAGGTCATGCCGAATTTTTCCGCTCCATGTAATACCTTGAGGAGAGGTACAGCCCATGCATGTGTGTGCATTTGTTGCGGTTCTAATTTCCTGTTCTATGTATACCATTTGCAGGCAAGCATGGTCCTCTCGATGAGTTCTGCTCGAATCTCTAGATACAAGATAGACACGAAGGAGGACATGATTTGGAACAATAGGCGCTAGATAAGATGTCCGTGTCGATCATGCAAACTCGAGCGCTGGATCAACCCTGATTCCGGACAACTGGAGGAGCACCTGTTGAGGCGCGGTTTCATGCAAGACAACCAGGCACGGCCGGCCCGATCAAATGGTGCGCATGAAGACCATGTCGAGCGAGATGACTATCATCATGAAGAAGACTATCATCATGCCGACGGGGACTATCATCATGAAGAAGAAGTCGGCGGAGAAGATCATCATGAAGAAGAAGATGCCGGCGGAGAAGATCATCATGATGAAGAAGAAGATTCCGGTGCGTCCCCGCTAATTTCGGCCTTGCGGGACTCTCATGTTCAAGATCTTCTCCTCCAGGAGACGAGCAACGATAGAGTTGCAACTAGAGAGAGAGCCAAGCTGTCGCAAATGGAGAAAGACGGGATGACTCCGATCTTTCCTGGGTGTCGTCCGCAGGATACACGCTTGCATGTAACGCTTGATTACCTGCGGATGAAGACGCAGAACAAGTGGACCGATTCCAGCTTCAAGCAAGAACTTAAAATTCTGGCACGATCGTCTCCCGGAGGGGAACACATTGCCAAGTAGTACCGAGGAGGCCAAGAAAGTCGTGTGTCCCCTTGACCTACCGCACGAAAAATACCACGCCTGCATTAATGATTGTGTGATTTATAGGTGCGAGTACATGGACAGAACCACATGTCCGGTGTGTGGCCACGGACGGTACAAGGTTGGGAACAAGAAGGTACCTCGAAAAGTGGTATGGTACTTTCCTATCACTCCCCGTCTGCAGCGGTATTTCGTGGACCCTAAGGAAGCAAAGCTCATGCAATGGCACGCGGAAAGGCATAAGCCCGAAGAAGATCCGGAGATGGGCTATATGCTGACACACCCTTCAGACGCTGGACAATGGCAAGCACTGGACATCGCCTTCCCTAGGTTCGGGGGCGACGCAAGGAACATCGAGCCGGGTATGAGCACCGATGGACTCAATCCGTTCGGCAACCGGAGTAGCACGCATAGCACCTTGCCTCGTGTTTGTATGGCCTTACAACCTACCCCCGTGGCCGTGCACCAAGCAAAGGTACATACACCTGAGTATTCTCATTCAGGGGCCAAAACAACCAGGTGTCGACATGCATTTGTATCTCGGGCTGCTGAAAGAGGAGTTAGACACGTTGTGGAAGACGCCACCCCCTACGTGGGACACCTACACTAGAACTTATTTCGATTTGAGAGCCGCGTTGATCACGACGGTCACGGACTATCCTGGTTACGCATATGTATCTGCCCAGGTCGCCCACGGATTCAACGGCTGTGTGAAGTGCATGGACGAGACCCCGCATCTACAACTACCAAGGGATCCCGGGTCCTCGGAAACCGTGTACCCAGGTGCTCGAAGGTGGCTTCGCTTGGATCACCCGTGGAGAAAACGCGGTGATCTGTTCAATGGTAAAGATGAGCCCGATGGACCCCCACGCCCGAGGAGCGGCGCAGAAATCGATGATCTTCCGAAAAATTGGAAGGAGTGCCCGGCGCCGGGAAAGAAGCGACCGAAGCCGAGCCGCTGCTCGGTGTATGGAAAGCGATGTCTCGTTTTCCACGACTTGGAGTACTCGGAAGGTCCTCCACACGCCCCACAGCCTCGATGTCATGCACATTACGAAGAACGTTACCGAGAGTCTGCTTGGCACTCTTTGCAACTCAGAAAAGTCCAAGGATGGACCGAAAGCAAGATACGATCTTGAACATTTTGGCATCAGGAAAGATCTTCAAGCCCCCGATACTGACGACGACGATGATGATGATGATGATCAGACGGAAGGGACTCAACGTCTCCGCAAAAGGGCTAAGAAGAACGCGGTGCAGCTTCCCGCTGCCTGCTTCACAACGAGTCCGTAGGAGCTCGAGCAGTTTTTCAGGTGTCTCCTAGGAGTGAAAGTTCCTCACGGTTACTCGGGGAATATAAGCAGATATCTGGACGTAGCGAAGAAGAGGTTCACCGGGATGAAGTCTCACGATTTCCACGTGCTAATGACGCAGATACTTCCCGTTGCGATCCGAGGCATAATGGAAGAGCACGTCCGTGAACGCTGTTTGGCCTTTGCAACTTTTTTGACGTTATCACCAGGAAGTCGATCGGCATGAGGCAGCTCAAGATGCTACAAGATGAGATCGTGGTGATACTATGTTAGCTCGAGATTTACTTCCCGCCTGCATTCTGTGATATATGCGTCCATCTCCTTCTCCATGTCGTTGAAGACATCAAGCAGCTCGGCCCAACGTTCCTCCACAACATGATGACTTTCGAAAGGCAGAACGGTGTCATGAAAGGATACGTTCGCAATAGGGCCCGTCCAGACGCAAGCATGACCAAGGGGTTTCTAACCTACGAGTGCATCTCCTTCTGCCAGAATTATCTAAGCACCGAGGACGACGAGGATCATGTTGGTCTACCCCCCAGGACGCACCTCAGGAGGCTCGCTGGAGTCGGTCACCGCGAGGGCTACCGCTTAGTCCATCTCGGCATTGACAATCGACGCGACGACTTTGACAGGGCTCACCGGGTCGCGCTAAAACACTTAAAACTTATCGAACCTTTCGTGCAAGAGCACAAAAGCATGGTCGAGAAGAATTACATCGATATGGGCCGGCCGAGGATGATGGGAGACGTAACCAAAAAGCACAACTCCAGCTTCACGCGTTGGTTCAAGCAAACTCAACTGGTTGAAGCACAGAGAAAAAGGCCTTCTATAGAAGATGAAAAACTCATATACACCTTATCACAGGGACCCGGGCATAACGTAAGGACCTATCAGGGGTACGACATCAACGGTTACAGATTCTACACCGAGGAAAAGGACAGAAATAGTGAAAATCAAAACTCGGGAGTAACTATGCTTGTCATACGCCGATGACGAGACTAATGTCAAGGAAAGATTTTTTGGAAGGATCGAGGAGATATGGGAGCTCAATTACTGTGGAGAGACGGTGCCAATGTTTCGTGTGAGATGGGCCAAGAAGGTCGAAAAAGAAGGCCGATATTTCACAACCATGGTTATACCCGATGCAAAATCGAAGAACGCATCCGCGAAAAATGAGCCATGGGTACTCGGTAGCCAAGTTGACCAATGCTTCTTCATCACCGATCCGTCGAGGCCTAGCCGTGTTTTCTTGAGGAGGGGCAAGAGGAGCATCATAGGAATGCAAGGAGACGCCAATGAGGAAGACTTGGACAAGAACGGTGACCCGAAGATTGAGGAGGAATTCGACAGGCACTTCGACATGCCTACTACTAGTAAAGTAAGAAGGAAGACCTTCCTACCCTCTAAAGGTTGTCCGTTCACGCGAAGAAATCTCAAGGTGGCCGGCATAAAGTATTCAACCGCAAACAACCGAAAGGGCAAGAAGATTGCGAAGAGACGCTAGAGCTCGGAGCCGGGACGAAGAAGATCTTTTTTTGGTCTATCACATGTGTGTGAGTGTGTGTGTTAGACAAGTACATGCATGTGTGTGTGAGAGAAACAAGAACATGTTTTTATGAGACAAGTAATTTATAATTCTCTACTAATTACTAAATAATGTTTGTATGAAAAAAGTACATGCATGCATGTGTGTGTGAGAATGGGCAAGAACATTGCGACAGACGCTAGTGCTCGGAGCCGGGACGAAGATATTTTTTTGGTGTATGTGTGTGTGACAAGTACATGCATGTGTGTGTGAGAGAGACAAGAACATGTGTGTGTGTGTGACAAGTAATTTGTAATTGAAAATGTCTAGTAATTATTACTAAATGTTGTGTTGTTTCTTGAAAATGTAACAAAAACATTTTTAAAAAGGGAAAAACGTAGGGGCAACCAGGGTTCGAACCTGGGTTACCCAAGCCTACCAGTGGGCTTAAACACTGGGCTAATGCTGTGTTTCTGACAGAACACAGCATTAGCCCAGTTTGTTTACCAAGTGTAAATATTCTGTGGCGCACCAAAGTACGCATGCGCCATAGAATTCCTTAATTCTGTGGCGCATGTCCCACTTGGTGCGCCACAGAATTAAGGAATTCTATGGCGCATGCCAACTTTGGTGCGCCACAGAATATTTACACTTGGTGAAATAGTCGCGAACACCCTTTCTTCCCCACCCTTCCCCAGTTCTTATTCGCGCACGAACCCTAGCTAACTGCCACCGTCATCACCGCCTAGCACCGTCGCCACCGCCTAGAGCCACCGCCTAGCGCCACCGCTGCTGAGGAGGAGGACGCCCGAGCCGCCGCCGCCACCGAGGAGGAGGAGGACACCCGAGCCGCCGCCGCCACCGACGAGGAGGAGGATGCCCGGGCCTCCGCCGCCACCGAGGAAGAGGAGGACGCCCGAGCCGCCGCCGCCACCGAGGAGGAGGAGGACACCCGAGCCCAGTGGTTCACGCTCGAGCCCGAGCCACCGTCGCCGAGGAGGATAGCGCCACCACCACCGCTTGATCCCCGCCACCGCCACCCGTTCGGTGAGAGCTCCTCTCCCCTGTCCTCCCCCCACTCCCCTGTCCCCTGCCCCTCTCACCTCCCCAGTGAATGCTCTCCTTGCAATGCTGCTTCGAATTCCCTCTCTGGCTAGCCTAGTTGCTATGGATTGCTTGCAGTACCAAGCTGTGATGGTATTTCTAGTGTTCTAGAGATGGTTTGAGCTTGCTCAAATGTGCATCTCCATTAGTAGTTTGGTTGCTTCAATAAAATGCAGTAGCAAATGAATGAAGTAGTGCTGCTCTAGTCAAATAGAATTTCAAGAAAAACTAGGTTGTAGTGCTGCTGTAGTCAAATAGGTTGTAGCAAAAAAAAAAACTAGGTTGTAGTGCTGCTGTAGTCAAATAGAATTTCAAGAACACCTCAATTTGCTTTGTAAGAGAGAGTCAAAAGAGGGTTAGTATGAATGCAGTAGCAAATAAAAATGAACAAGCTAATGTTGTAGCTAATGAATGCAGTAGAAACTTAGCAGATGAAAAGCTACTTGCTATCAAGAATAATGTTGTAGCAAAATAAATGTCGTCAAGAATAATGCAAAATAAATGATGTCAAGCTTGCTATTTTTTTAATTCATTGCTTGCTGTTTTTTTAATTCATTGCTTGCACTAGAGCTAATAAAGTTCTTGCTATTTTTTTAATTCATTGCTTCCTATTTTTTTAATTCATTGCTTGCAGTAGAGCTAATGGTTCAATAAAATGAACAATGCAGTAGGTTTTTCAATACAATGCAGTAGGTTTTTTAATAAAATGAAATGCTGCTGCCTAGTTGATTTTGAATTGATGTTAGGATTTGTATAATGATGAATAAAGGGTTTATATAATGTATGTAATGTAAGATTAAATGATGCTCATGCTCACATGTTGGCAGTAGCTACTGGTTGGCTTGCTCTATAAGCTTGTATTCTTGGTTATGAAGAAGCATATACTGCCTTTTTAAATTTAAGTAATTATCTACTAAAATTTGATTTGCTATTGGTATAATTCTCTTTGAATTTATAAAAAAATTAAGTCACTAGCTACTGCCTTTTGTAATGTATATTTATGAGTAATAGCATTTTCATTTGAAGTCACTAGCATTTCCATATGATGCTCAAGCTTCTGCTATTTAATTATCTCTGGAATTTTATATGTTGATGTTCTTTATTGCTACTGCTAGCTAGGATTTGTTAGCAATTCTTGGTTCAAGCTAATGATGCTACTTTGGTTAGAGGTACTGTAAGTGTAAGTGGTTAGTACTACTGTAAGTATAAGTGTAATGCTCCAGGTTTTGATGCTCTAGGTTTTGATGTAGTTGTATGCTTCAGGTTTTGATGCTTCAGATTTTGATGTAGTTGTAGCTCCAGGGTTTGATGCTTCAGGTTTTTGATGCTCCAGGTTTTGTTGTAGATGCTCTAGGTTTTGATGCTTCAGGTTTTTGATGCTCCAGGTTTTGATGTAGTAGTATTTGGATACAATTTTGTATGATGATGAACATGCTTAGAATCTGTGAATATGGTGATGAATGTGGGCTCCAGGTTTTGCAGGGATTTCATTGAGTTGCCCATTTCTCCCGAAGCGTTGATTCACTTCCGTTTCGGTTGAGAAATGGGCACTCCTACGTAGAAAAATTAGCAAAGGTCATGCCGAATTTTTTGGTTGACTTTTGTACTAACTTTTTGCCTCTTTTTAATGAAGTGCAAATAAACATGTCGGGCAGCACTTCTAAGCCCAGGAGCCAGAATGAAGAAGCGAGAGAGGCCAACAAGGACTTCTGGGAGGGCTACGAGCAGCCCCGGAAGGCCGCCGCCGAGTCGTCCGGCGATGAGGAAGAGGGCCGGGACGCCGCCTCCGAGGGAGAGGGCCGGGGGGCCGCCGATGACACCGACGAGGGCCGGGACGCCGCCTCCGAGGGAGAGGGCCGGGGGGCCGCCGCCGACACCGGCAACGATGACGATACCTGGGACGCCGCCGCCGAGACTGGTGAAGAGACGACCGGTGAAGAGAACGCGGCCAACCGCACGGAAGGTGATAGCGGCGGCAACCCTCAGGAGGGTAAGAAGAAGAGGACGGCGAGGAGGCCAAGGAGGGATCGGAGGCCGCAAGTGCTTGCCAACGTCACCGATGCTGTCACGGTAGTCTCCGAAAGTGGCCTACCGATGGAGCCTTCGTGGGTTGCCAAAGGGTACGGCATGCAACTAGGGTGCATCGTCCGTGAAACCGTGCCGATCCTAACTCAGGACCTCAGAAGCAAGGAGAACGAGGCTATCGCCCAATCCCTCCTCCGAAGCTTCACCAACGATACACGTTCCCGGAGCCGTTCAATAAGAAGGTGGACTCTTTAGCTCTCACGAAGATGAGCACCGCCTTGAGCAGCTGGAAGAACCGGCTGAAGAGAAAGATCGATGCGGTGAAAGCTGGGAGAGGATAAGTACCAAAGACCCGTCGATCTCCTTAGAAGACTTTAATGCATTCAAGTCTTACTTACAGACTGACATTGTTAAAAAATGGACCGCCTGGGGGAAGAAAATGCGGGACTTGAACTTAGGGACCCACCATTGCGGAAGCGGCGGTTACCGAGGAAAACAGCCCACTTGGGACGAGGATGCCGAGATGGTACGTCTGGGGAAAGAAAACCCCTGGCACAAAATCGAGGATGTACACGCAAGGAACTTTGTCCGGTCCCGCTACTACTTAGACTGGAAGACGGGGGAATTTATTACGGATCACGAAGACGTGAGGGATTTCGAGAAGTACCTGGTAAGGATAGTTCTATATTATTTCGCTCATCTTATTAGGCAATGAAGCCAAATGGGCTAACCTTAAGTTCCTTTGTCCGAAGGATGAAGAGTTGACGAAGGCTGGCCCGTCGTCCCAGGGGTCGACGGAACCGTGGGACACGCCTTTCAACGAGGCGATGAACAAATACAAGGAGAGGGAGCTGGACAAGCCACCGACGTCGGGTGGCCGTGTGTCCGGCTTTGGCACAAGTATGAAGCTATCCGAGTACTACGGATCGGATGCCAAGACGAGAAAGCTGGAGAGGAGGTCGTCGGCTAAGGATAAATCTGAGGTTCAGGAGCTGAAGAAGAAGGTGGAGTCACTAGAGAAGCTGGTGGCCGAAAGCTCGTGGAGAACACGGAGATGATGAACAAGTTATTGGACGAGAAGATCCGGCAGATCATCCCCCCTGGGTTGATGGAGGGGTTAGCTGCTTGGAATGCGGGAGGTCAAGTGGGGCCGATACATGTGTCCAGCATCAGCGACAGCAACTCAAGCTTCCACGTGTCACCTACGGTGCCGCTCCACCCGACGCCGGCATCGGGGCTCCACCAGACGTCGCCGCTCCACCCGACACCGCAGCTCCAACCGCCACCGCAGCTCCAACTGGTCGCATCGACGCCCCAACTGCCGCCCTTGTATCGACAGTAGCCGAGATCGACGCCATCAAGGAGGTAAACTCATTAGTTACTCCTTCGCGTCATCTTCTTTAACTATATATGCCTTTCGTGATCGCCATCTCACGATGCCCAACATGGCGCCCCTGACTCAGGATGAACAATGCATATTTCTGCAAACGGTGGAGCCCGGCGGCAAGTTGGTGGAAGTTGCTAGCGGACATGTCATGGCTTCCCGCGTTATGCACGGCGCTAGATTGGCGGAAGACGTGGCGAAGGTCAAGTTGGTAATGGTAGTGCCGGAGTACCGCTACGCCATGCCCCCCTTTCAACCTCCGGGCACAGACGAAGGCGACGTTTTGCCCCTTGGGGATTGCACCTCATGGGTTATGAAATGGCCGAAGAACCAGATTCGTCTGGGGGGTGGGGGGTCTTCCGAGTGCTAAGAAAAGCACCAGCGCCAACTCCCCTATCATCCGGCCCAAGATCGCCAACGCCGACGACACCCTTAAGGAAACGGCGGTCGCCGACCCCACTACCCTGAAGGAACCGGCGGTCGCCGCCGCCACCCGGAAGGTACCGACGATCGCCGCCACCACCACACGCCACAAACAGTTGTTGGGAGCGCTACCGCAACGACCGTCAACTAGACGCACGGTACGCCAAGCGGCGGCATCGCAACCGCCACCACCTAAGGTCCAGGACATGGCGCCACTTGATGGCAACGATGTAGATGATGATGATGACATCGATGCCTACATCAACACCGGCGCTCGCAGCCAAGATATGTACATGCCTCCTATGGATGAACAAGCCTTCCGCACACACGGCGATCAACTTGGTCGTCCCCCTACGAGTGACGAAGCAGCGCCTCGGTCTTCACGGGTCTTTCTCAAGACACTCCTCCGGAGGCTGGCAATCCAGCTCAAGTCAAGCCTCGCTACCGTTTTCAGCCCTAACACGCTGCGTAAGACGATCATCAGGGAGCCACCCAAATCAACCCCAGCGACCTCAGAAGCACCACCAGCACCCGAAGCACCACCATCAGCACCACCAACACCCCCAGTAGGTCAGGTGAAGAAGGCAAGGAAGAGAGGAGCCAAGAAGGGCGCATCTTCGAGCCAGCCTACTCCTAAGACGATCCGGGCTGACGACATGGTACCACCTACACCGGATGGCTTGCCCCGGTGTCATGAAGCTGGTAAACCTATACTGCCTCCGGACATGGAACACCTCGCAAGTGGACCAATGCTCCCTTTGCAGCACTCTATTCATTATCAAGAGAGCGTCCTTGTTAAAGAAAAGGATCCAAATTACCCGGTGTTCTCGGTCAAGGTGCCGTCCGACCAGAACTTCGTCAATGAAGACCCCGCGGATATCTTCTTCATAGCGTTCGAGGACGTCTTCAATCTATTTCACTCGAAACGGCTCGTATAACTTGGTCCGCCTATACGCGATCAATCTTCACATGAAGATCAACAGAGAGAGACCCCGCCACATCGCGGTAGCGGATCCCTACTACATGCGCGATAGCCAGCTCCAGGACGGCTCAAGGACACAGACCAAGGCGGTGCGGTACCTCCAGAACTTCATGCTCATGCACAAAGAGAGTAACACCATTCTTCTGCCCGTCTTTCCCGAGTAAGTACACATCCGCTCACGGCCGTCGGAACTTATGCTTTCTTATATATTTCTTCCATTGCCAATCATTTCCAACATTCCATTTCAATTGCATGTGTTGAGCAGGGACAAATACTGCACACTCATCATCCTAGATCCAAAGTGGTCACTAGCCCAGTATTTCGACTCGTCGAGTACGACGACGAAGAAAGACTACAAGAGAATAAGGGGTGTTCTCGATGAGGCTATCCTTGGCTACTCCAAAAATGGAGGCACCTTCGACAAGAATAGGCAATATATCAGGCCGGACAATAAAAAGATCGGGTTCAAGCACGTGATCAACTTCCCTTGTATCAAGCAGCCAGCTGGCAGCATTAAGGAGGCCTTCTATGTCCTCCATCACCTTAAAGGGTTTGTCGAGGATGCAGAGATGATATCTCTGCCACCTAGTAAGCGAGACCCCATTAAAATGTCGGGGGAAATCAGTGATGATGATCTTAGAGAAGACTTCCATCGCATCCAATTAAAGCTCTCGGAAATTATCTTACAAGATGTATCCAACGGATCGGGGCTCTTACACGCAGTCAGAGCGTTGCCTAAGAGGGATATCGAAGAACGCCTACATAGGCAAGGTGATGGAAGGACGTGGACGATGAAGGACCTGTACAAGCTGTTCCCGGAGCCGCTCAAGAAGACGTCTCGTTGACCGAGGCCGGTGTGCCTAGCATTACTTTGAATCGATGGACAATTTTTACCGTGTTGTAAACTAAACTTGCTTAATTTGCTCGAAACGGTGGTCGTCGTTGTTGGACTTCAATTACTATTGTAGTCGTTATTGTTGAACCATATTACTTATGTGATACCGATGCTATATGGCTTTTAGGTTTATTATTATTTCCTTGCTTTAATTCTTGTGAATATGTATGCATGTGAACCCTCTAACTCTTTCCATTGCGTTATATACTAATATGCCTTGTGTCCATAGAGATGACGTACTACGTCGTGTTCGAGGGGCGGGTTCCAGGAGTGTACGAGGAGTGGGAGGAGTGCAAGAAACATGTGCACAAGTTCAGCGGCAAGCTCGCTACAAAGGGTACCCGAGTAGACACGAGGCGGTTGCCAAGTGGAGGGCGCACCAAGCGAACAAGAGCAAGATGAAGACCTTCCTTGTGCTCTCGCTCTTGCTCACCATCATCGCGGCGGTACTCTATTTCATCCTAGTGTAGGCGGCGGCCGGTGTCACTTCGTTTGTATCTAGAGATGATGAGAACTTAATTAATTTGCATGGATTATGAGTTGTATGGAGCTATATGTATAACTCGATCGGGCTCTAAGTAATGTGATGATGATGTGATGATTATATATGTCCATATTATATCTGTCTATATTATATCAGTATATAACCTGTATACGGTGTATAAAACCAGTATAAAACCTGTATAATACACCAGGGAGCACAATATCGAGTATACCTATAGATTGTTCTGTGGCGCACCAAAACATAATTCTGTGGCGCACCTATTTCTGTGGCACAGCTATATCTAATGCGCCACAGAACTACTTATTTCTGTGGCGCACCGGACCTAGTGTGCCACAGAAACCTTAATTCTGTGGGGCACTACCAGATGCGCCACAGAAACCTTATTTTTGTGGCGACGTTTCTGTGGCGCACCTCCCGTGCGCCACAGAAGACCATTTTCGTGCGCCACTAATGAGGCTTTTCCTACTAGTGTGGGTACATCCTCTTTGCGGATTTTGATTTGGTGATACCCACTTCTCAAATCCATCTTAGAGAACACAGTTGCACCCGCAAGCTGGTCAAAGAGCTCATTGATGCGAGGAAGAGGATATGTATTCTTGATCGTTTTCTCATTGAGAGGGCGGTAGTCAACCACCAATCGATCAGTTTTATCCTTTTTCTTGACGAAGATGGTAGGACATCCCCATGGAGAAGTGCTTGGCTGAATGAAACCAAGTTTTTGCAACTCGTCAAGCTGCTTCTTGAGTTCAGCCAACTCATTTGGACCCATTTTATAAGGCCTCTTTGAGATAGGAGCTGTACTAGGTTCTAGCTCGATGACAAACTCAACAGCCCTGTCAGGTGGCATACCTGGAAGTTCTTCAGGAAAGACGTCAGGAAAGTCACAAACCACCGGTATAGACTCAAGCTCCGGAAGAGAGCTAGGATTCAAAGCGAAGAGCTGAACGGAAGGTGTCTCAGAAGGTGAATAGACTATGTGGCCTGTCGAAGTAGGAAGGGTAAGTGAATGCTTGGCACAATCAATAACAGCTTTGTTGGCCTTCAACCAATCCATGCCAAGAATGACATCAATGTCTGAATTGCCGAGAGCTATGAGTGAAGCAAGAAACATATAGCCTCCAATGAGAATTTGATTCCCATGACTTATCTTGGAAACTGTCAACTACGCTCCCGGGGAGTTCACCGTGAGGTTATTGGGCAAAGGAACCATAGGTAACTCATGCCTTTGAACAAAACTTGAGGAGACGAAAGAAAGTGACGCTCCTGTATCAAACAGAACTTTTGCCGAGATTGAGTTCACAGGAAGAACACCAAGCATGATGTCAGGTGCCCTTTTTTCTTGTAAAGTTGTGACATTGTTCACCCATACACTTCTCGTACCAGGCTTATTGTTATAGTTGAAAGCCTTTGACGGTTGTAGAGACTTGTTCTGATAGCAATTACGTGAAGTGTGTCCTGGATCACCACACTTGAAGCAAAATTTTGCAGAAGGGCGAGCACCCATTGGTCTTGCCAGAACCAGAACTAGGCCTTGCTGAGCATCAACACGGTGACTTTGCTTAGCTTGATTGCTAGACCTTTGATGAACTTGAGAGCCCCTTGGAACAACAAGAGGGGTGGGAGGGCGGGAAACAAAACCACTCGGTTCAGGCATGTAGGTGGGTTGTGCAGGAGCAGCATAAGGAACCCAAATCCTACGTTTCTGAGGAGGCATAGCAGTTGCTGAGGAAGAAGCTGCTTCACGAGAGCGCTTACGAGACTGATACGTCTCCGACGTATCGATAATTTCTTATGTTCTATGCCATATTATTGATGATACCTACATGTTTTATGCACACTTTATGTCATATTCGTGCATTTTCTGGAACTAACCTATTAACAAGATGCCGAAGTGCCGCTGTCGTTTTCTGCTGTTTTTGGTTTCAGTAAATCCTAGTAACGAAATATTCTCGGAATCGGACGAAATCAAGACCCAGTGTTCCTATTTTCACCGGAAGCATCCGTAACACACGAGAAGGACCGTGAGGGGGGCACTCGGGCCCCCGGACCATAGGCCGGCGCGGCCCGGGCCCCGGCCGCGCCGCCCTATAGTGTCGTCGCCCCTTCAGCCCTCCTGCGCTGCCCTTCCGCCTATTTAAAGCCTCCGTCGAGAAAACCCCGATGCGAAAAACCACGATACGGAAAACCTTCCAGAGCCGCCGCCATCGCGAAGCCAAGATCTGGGGGACAGGAGTCTCTGTTCCGGCACGCCGCCGGAGCGGGGAAGTGCCCCCGGAAGGCTTCTCCATCGACACCGCTGCCATCTCCACCGCCATCTTCATCACCGCCGATGCTCCCATGAGGAGGGAGTAGTTCTCCATCGAGGCTCGGGGCTGTACCGGTAGCTATGTGGTTCATCTCTCTCCTATGTGCTTCAATACAATAATCTCATGAGCTGCCTTACATGATTGAGATTCATATGATGATGCTTGTAATCTAGATGTCATTGTGCTAGTCAAGTGAGTTTTACTTATGTGATCTCCGGAGACTCCTTGTCCCACGTGTGTAAAGGTGACAAGTGTGTGCACCGTGTGGGTCTCTTAGGCTATATTTCACAGTAATACTTACTCACCGTTATGAATGGCGTAGTGAAGTGCTTATTTATATCTCTTTATGATTGCAATATGTTTTGTATCACAATTTATCTATCTGCTACTCTAGTGATGTGTTATTAAAGTAGTTTATTCCTCCCGCACGGTGTAATGGTGACAAGTGTGTGCATCCGTGTTAGTACTTGGCGTATGCTATGATCATGATCTCTTGTAGATTATGAAGTTAACTATTGCTATGATTGTATTGATATGATCTATTCCTCCTACGTGGCGTGAAGGTGACGAGTGTGCATGCTATGTTAGTACTTGGTTTAGTCGTGTTGATCTTTCTTGCACTCTAAGCTTATTTAAATATGAACATTGAATTGTGGAGCTTGTTAACTCCGGCATTGAGGGTTCGTGTAATCCTACGCAATGTGTTCATCATCCAACAAGAGAGTGTAGAGTATGCATTTATCTATTCTCGTTATGTGATCAATGTTGGGAGTGTCCACTAGTGAAAGTCTAATCCCTAGGCCTTGTTCCTAAATACTGCTATCGCTGCTTGTTTACTCGTTTTACTCGCGTTACTACTGCTGCGTTACTACTGCTGCGTTACTACGCTTGTTTATCGTCATGGGCAAAGCACTTTTCTCGGTGCCGTTGCTACTGCTTATTCATACCACCCGTATTTCACTATCTCTTCGCCGAACTAGTGCACCTATTAGGTGTGTTGGGGACACAAGAGACTTCTTGCTTTGTGGTTGCAGGGTTGCATGAGAGGGATATCTTTGACCTCTTCCTCCCTGAGATCGATAAACCTTGGGTGATCCACTTAAGGGAAACGTGCTGCTGTTCTACAAACCTCTGCTCTTGGAGGCCCAATACTGTCTACAAGAATAGAAGCTCCCGTAGACATCAAGCCCTTTTCTGGCGCTGTTGCCGGGGAGGAAAGGTAAAAGGCACTCATACTCCGGTTCCAGGTAACAGTACTTTTCTGGCGCCATTGTGTTTGTGCTCGAAGCTATTTCCTTTAGATCCTGCAATTGCATCTTTTTATTTCTTGTTTACACTAGTTTGGCATAATGGACAACAATGAGCTTCTTATTCTATTTCCTGATTTAAAACATGGATTGTTTGATGCGAAAATTAAAAAACCTATGGAATCTTATTTGCATGCTGGTAGTAATATTAGTATGAACGCTTTGAACACCATTGTTGATAATAATGTAGAAAGTTCTAAGCTTGGGGAAGCTGGTTTTCATGATCTTTTTAGTCCCCCAAGCATTGAGGAGAAAATTTTCTTTGATGATACTATGCCTCCTATACTTGATGATGAGAATAATAATGATAGCTACTTTGTTGAATTTGCTCCCACTACAACTAATAAAATTGATTATGCTTATGTGGAGAGTAATAATTTTATGCATGAGGCTCATGATAAGAATGCTTTATGTGATAGTTATATTGTTGAGTTTGCTCATGTTGCTACTGAAAGTTATTATGAGAGAGGAAAATATGGTTGTAGAAATTTTCATGTTACTAAAATGCCTCTCTATGTGCCGAAATTTTTGAAGTTACACTTGTTTTATCTTCCTATGCTTGTTACTTTGCTCTTCATGAACTTGTTTATTTACAAGACTCCTATGCATAGGAAGCATGTTAGACTTAAATTTGTTTTGAATTTGCCTCTTGATGCTCTCTTTTGCTTCAACTACTATTTCTTGCGAGTGCATCATTAAAACTCGTTGAGCCCATCTTAATGGCTATAAAGAAAGAACTTCTTGGGAGATAACCAATGTGTTTATTTTGCTACAGTACTTTGTTTTATATTTGTGTCTTGGAAGTTGTTTACTACTGTAGCAACCTCTCTTTATCTTAGTTTTGTGTTTTGTTGTGCCAAGTAAAGTCTTTGATAGTAAAGTAAGTACTAGATTTGGATTATCGCGCAGTTCCAGCATTTCTTTGCTGTCACGAATCTGGGTCTACCTCCCTGTAGGTAGCTCATAAAATTAAGCCAATTTACGTGCATGATCCTCAGATATGTACGCAACTTTCATTCAATTTGGGAATTTTCATTTGAGCAAGTCTGGTGGCCTAATAAAATCCATCTTTACGGACTGTTCTGTTTTGACAGATTCTGCCTTTTATTTCGCATTGCCTCTTTTGCTATGTTGGATGAATTTCTTTGATCCATTAATGTCCAGTAGCTTTATGCAATGTCCAGAAGTGTTAAGAATGATTGTGTCACCTCTGAACATGTTAATTTTTATTGTCCACTAACCCTCTAATGAGTTGTTTCGAGTTTGGTGTGGAGGAAGTTTTCAAGGATCAAGAGAGGAGTATGATGCAATATGATCAAGGAGAGTGAAAGCTCTAAGCTTGGGGATGCTCCGGTGGTTCACCCCTGCATATTTTAAGAAGACTCAAGCGTTTAAGCTTGGGGATGCCCAAGGCATCCCCTTCTTCATCGACAACATTATCAGGTTCCTCCCCTGAAACTATATTTTTATTCCGTCACATCTTATGCACTTTGCTTGGAGCGTCGGTTTGTTTTTGTTTTTTGTTTTGTTTGAATAAAATGGATCCTAGCATTCACTTTATGGGAGAGAGACACGCTCCGCTGTAGCATATGGACAAGTATGTCCTTAGGCTCTACTCATAGTATTCATGGCGAAGTTTCATCTTCGTTAAATTGTTATATGGTTGGAATTGGAAAATACTACATGTAGTAACTCTAAAATGTCTTGGATAATTTGATACTTGGCAATTGTTGTGCTCATGTTTAAGCTCTTGCATCATATACTTTGCACCCATTAATGAAGAAATACTTAGAGCTTGCTAATTTGGTTTGCATATTTGGTTTCTCTAGAGTCTAGATAACATCTAGTATTGTGTTTTGAACAACAAGGAAGACGGTATGGAGTCTTATAATGTTTACAATATGTGTTTTATGTGAGTTTTGCTGTACCGTTCATCCTTGTGTTTGTTTCAAATAACCTTGCTAGCCTAAACCTTGTATCGAGAGGGAATACTTCTCATGCATCCAAAATATTTGAGCCAACCACTATGCCATTTGTGTCCACCATACCTACCTACTACATGGTATTTATCCGCCATTCCAAAGTAAATTGCTTGAGTGCTACCTTTAAAATTCCATCATTCACCTTTGCAATATATAGCTCATGGGACAAATAGCTTAAAAACTATTGTGGTATTGAATATGTACTTATGCACTTTATCTCTTATTAAGTTGCTTGTTGTGCGATAACCATGTTTCTGGGGACGCTATCAACTATTCTTTGTTGAATATCATGTGAGTTGCTATGCATGTCCGTCTTGTCTGAAGTAAGAGAGATCTACCACCTTTATGGTTGGAGCATGCATATTGTTAGAGAAGAACATTGGGCCGCTAACTAAAGCCATGATTCATGGTGGAAGTTTCAGTTTTGGACACATATCCTCAATCTCATATGAGAATAATAATTGTTGCCACATGCTTATGCATTAAAGAGGAGTCCATTATCTGTTATCCATGTTGTCCCGGTATGGATGTCTAAGTTGAGAATAATCAAAAGCGAGAAATCCAAAATGCGAGCTTTCTCCTTAGACCTTTGTACAGGCGGCATGGAGGTACCCCATTGTGACACTTGGTTAAAACATGTGCATTGCAAAGATCCGGTAGTCCAAGCTAATTAGGACAAGGTGTGGGCACTATTAGTACTAGATTTAGATGTGCGCCTTGGCGCACGACCCCGTGAAGCTCATGACAATGTTTATTTCCTGTATCGATGGTAAAAATAACTGCCAACATGATAATATATTTCTTAGATTTTACTCGGTACAATTAACATAAAAGTTGCATAAATCCTGAATCTCATACTCTTAGTTATTGGAAGGAGCATGGTTTTTTAGTCATTGTATAGACGCTGAATAGTCACCGAGTCGTTCTCCAAAAATCAAGGCGACTTGCGATTATACAATGACTTTGGTCGACTATACACTGAGTCGCAACCTCGACAACTCACTTTTGAGTGGCTGACTCAAAAACCATGGGAATGCGTAGATTTCACTCTTAATGAGCTAAGCTGGAACATTTTGATCTCCAATATCTGACACTCAATTATTTGTGTCGCGGTTGGTCTTGCTAATTCTGGAGTTGTTGGTTGCTGACAAAAGAAGAAAAACAGAGAAGTCAGAAACGGCAGGGATTGACGGTAAATAATTGAAAGTGATGGAGCGCTGACACACTTCAGAGTTGCATAAATAATTCCTGAACACTATAAACCAAGAGCACATGCCACCTTTTTACTTATTCTAAATTGCATTTAACATATTGTATTCATAGATACGTGAACTTTCATAACCATAATAGGAACACAGGGAAGTTCTTCATATGCCTCCAATTGCATCCTAGTCCTGGTAGTCTATCATCTTGTTAACCTTCAGCTTGTTTTGAGCTAATCAAATTACCATAGAACTATGCAAGCTACTCTCACTTGATTCAATAGATTCAACCTGGCAAAACATGATTTGCTTGAACTAAATATCAATTGGGTTTACTAAGAAAATAGACCAAAACAAAACATCGTGGTTTAAAATAAAATATGTACCAACACCTAATATCCAAATGTATAGAGCAAAAAGCACAACAGAGATGTGTTGTTAGACAGCTAGACACGTTTTGTCTTTTCACTGTATTATAACATAATTGAGCACATGGAAAAGAACCAGCGGCTTAGATAAACCATGCACGTTGGTTCTCACCAATTGAATGATACAAATCGAAGACATTAACAACACAGAGTAAATGAGATTAAATATAGCACCGAAAAAAGAGAAAAGGAATATTAGTAAAAGGAATCAGCTGGTCAAGGTAGTTTACCATTCAACCTCATACAAGTGTGTATACCATTAGGAAGCATACCAATTAAAATATGATTTTGAAATAAAACAAAAACTCAAACTAAAGGGAATAATCATGTTTGCCGAACAACTCAGTCAAAGAGACAAGGTAAAAGTAAAGAACACGATCCGGGGCAAACCTCGGTATGTGTCGTGGACTACATAAACAATGGAGAATAGGTCCATTAGCCAGACATTCTGCTAATTGGTCACTTGCCGAGTTGCCACCAACAACCTAAATATTGATATCATCTGTTCCAAGAATTAGTTCCTCAATTAGTACAATAGCAGTTGTTAGATAATTAGTTATGACCGGTGTATAGCGGTAGGAAAATCTTTCAGAACCTTATGAATAAATTTGAAAGAAACAAAAAAAAAACGGAAACTTGTATGTATGGGTACATCCACATCACAAATTTAAAATCATACCACAACCATTGATTGTCCATGAACTCCAATCATGCCAGTGATTTAAGCCTAGGAAAGCCTGAATCCAACTCGTTCCATACAACTATCCGATACCATCAGGGGCTATTCATCTTGCTATCCTCAAAAAAAAAAAATACTTACCCGGGATCACTGCAGTACCGCATCCTCACATGTATATTTGGCCAACACAGGATTCTACTGGGAAACAACACAACATCATCAGTACCACTTTCCCTTCAGGAGGCCTAAAGTATTTACACATAGTAAAAGAGCTCTCATCTTATTTAATTTCCATAGAAGTTAACATACGCTTCACCAAACAGAGAACAGGGACACATGATAGGATTTGAAATAAAAGGTGCATCCCGTAATGCATCTTCAGTGATTATCTACATCCAGGGCAAATTAGAACCATTTATCAATTCATTTTCTACATGGGAAGCAAATTAGAATTGGTTATCAATTCATTTTCTAGATATCATGCTCTGTTGATTAGCAAGCCTATTTTAAACAGTATGTGAGGGTGCAGGTCCTAGCGCACTACAACCTTTCATTCGTCACTGTTAAGCCAGATTCAGTCAGATGAATAGCATAAACAAATAAATCCAGAAACAATATACTTCTCTAAGAGGTTGCAAGGTAGACAACAAATAATGGCACTCTGATTTGCTAGGGCTGCTTTGCTTAATACAATCAACTGAAATTCATGCATACCAGCATGCTTTTCCAACTTGAGTCAGTCCTCCTAATTAAGTCTACTTCACTAATGCATGTAACCATTCGCCCAGAAAACAAAGCAGAAATTAAAACTTTATATGTATTGTAAAAACCAAAATTTTAATTTTGTTGTTGAAAGGAACAGACCTCCCATACTGAATCTTGTACCTCATTCCAACACAAAATGGATGGTTGAAGCTCTTTAGGAACTTCCAATACGGAACAATGAATTCAGACTCAGCAGTTCTGTAGAGAGTCCAGCCATCCAGATTCAAACAGGTAAGAAACTATTCTATGCACACCGAACCAAAAAAAGAGAAGCAATCAGTTTCCTATGGTTCTAATGAACAGTTTTCACTCATCCTTTTGTGGTTACATATTAATTTGTATTTATAACATGTGTTTCTTTTATGCTCAAATTCAAAACCTACAAATCTATCTAGCAAACTGCAACTTTGGTGGTAACTTGTGAAGGCTGGTACTTAAAAATGGTCCAGCCATAAACATAAGGTGAAATCCTAGAAATATAAAAAATCACATCATAAGTCCCCCAAGAACAGTTATTAGAAAAGACTGCACTCCAAAACTTTATCTTGTAACATGTAAATACAAAACCAACCCTCACGAATAGAAAAATCTCGGAACAATATTCAGGTATGATAGCCTGGACTATACTCTTCATTATAGTGCTATGTTAATCACCATCCTACTTTCCACCTAGTAGATACCAAACACGCATAGCCAAGAAACCGAATAAGAAAGGGACACTTAAGTGTAATGAGTTACCTGGTACTACTCTCGTCGGAGTCGGTCTCAAGCTGGAGTGTGTGGCTTGATGAAGGGAGGTGAGCACAAGTGATGAATGTCTAGCCTATGCCATTATAAATTATAAATTTATGAACAATGCAGACCCCAAGTCTTGCCTTAAAAAAACTACACTAACATGAGAAAGAGAAACCATGAGATCATATAGCTGCAAATACTCATGAAATTTGATTGATGCATATAGGAATGAAAGCGAGGCAATTTTCTTAGCTCGGCATGGACTAAGTACTCGCCATCTAAAATTTTAGCTTAACTGCTTAAGCAAATAAATAATTTGTGCACACAAAAAAATGATATCAGGTCACATAGTCAAAAGGGGAAAGTCACATGTGATTTTAAATAAAAATAATTAAAGTTTTAACAATTCAAAATCATATGACAAGATCTTGTACCATTACGAATAAAGGAATTGGTCATCACATCATCAAGATATTATGTAGCATTCTTCTTTCCACGTGATTTTGTATAGAGGCATAGATCTGAGATAGAAAGCTACACTATCAGCTGTAATAATATTCTAATAGACATGCTATTTTTCTCAACATTTTAGTATGTGCTAAACTATTTAAAGGAAAACAAACATTTGTAAAATACAGCATTATTACACCTACAAATGATTGTACAAGTCCTAAAAACGAAAACAAGAATGCACATGAACTGCAAGGAAAATCATGTAGCTGCAAACAAGAAGAATGCTTTTATCGTTGTTGTTGGTGAGGCTGCCTACATCAGACTTGCTTGGTTCCAGCGGCAGCGCTTATAGGTTGGAGGAAAAATTGAATGCAAGAGGAGGTGGACCATCAAGAATATACACATGCAACCATGCCATGATTAGCGCACTTGCAGATCAGAGAACAACCATAGGAAACTGAAAGGAATTCAGTGATTGCAACTCACATTTGGCTAGCCAAATGATCAATCTCAGGATCCAAGGAATCGTCGTCCACATCACCATCGATGATTCTTGAAACCTGGGGATCAGAATCAATTATCGAACCAATGAAATTTCTCCACCAACCATGTAGAATCACATGCAGAGACAGTATATTTGGCCAGCCAGAATCTAACCTCATCAGCCCCACTGTCGGCGTCCTCGTTCTTTGTGTCTTCCGTCAAATTCTTCGCCTTTCCACCTCTGGGCCTACCATCCAGGACCCAAGCAGCCTAACCAAGAAATAGAAACTGCAAATAGCTGAAAGAAAATCGAGTCAGACTTCCTTTTCTCTGTGTGTTTACCACTCTACCTTGTGATACAATCATACAAATAGCTAATGCATAAAGAGACATGATCTCTGAACACTGAAATATTCAACTTCGAAATCCAATGGGCTACAGAAGGAACATATTGCAACGATTTTAATTAGCATATGAAATATGCTACTGAAAAAGCCTTAAAAAGGTTCAGATTAAGCAGATGTTTGTTTGCAGCAACGGTATTTAACGATGTGTATCCTTACAGATACATGCCATCTTGTGTTCTCATGATCTCACCAGAAACCAGTCTGAAGAAACAAGAACATCCGGGTGCCTTCCTGACCAGCTGAGGGTGCATCACCACGTCCTCCACCATCTCCATATTAATATCCAGTACATACCTCTGAGCATGGACAATGAACAGACATGAGCAGCACCGCCGGTAGTACAGTCTACAGAATGCAAAAATCAGCAGGTTAGGGATGAGGAACTTATTTGGCGTGGAGGCGGTGGATGGGCGACCTGAGCACGTCCATGAAGACCAGTGAGATCTCTCCCGCGCTGGGGACGTCGGCAAGTAAGCGTACGAGCATCATAAGCTGCTGAGGCGGCATACTAATGGGATCTACCTAGCCGTGCAACACTACCGATTCATAGTTGAGGCATTTCATCAAGCTGCTGGCAGGTATTGTTGCAACATACATGCAATGCAACGCATGTATCTTAGTTCGGAAACAAAGTTGCAGAAGAGAATACAATGCACCCAGAAAAATAAATAGAAACACAAGTCCATGTCACCCTCCAAACGGCATTCATTCCATGTATAAATGTGGAAGGATATTTCAATGGCATGTGGCAAATTGCGATTCCCCTTGAGATCACAGTGTTCGTTTGGATGAGAGCTAGAGAGCTGCTAACATCAGGAACTGATCGCAGTACATGTTACCGTTATTCTAGAAACGAAGATGGACAATACAGGACATGAGAATTAGTTTTACTTTCAGACCTGACATGTCAATTACTCAACAAACAGGAATAGAAACAGTTGAACCTTGCTCCCAAAAGAATATGAGCTACCAGTGTCAGAGTCCTAGTCTACTGGAACATACAAAATCTTCTCAGAATGGCGTTTCACGAAGAATCCCATACATAACTCTGACGTGGAGAAGCTCAGTAACTTCTGGCAGAACTCCTTAATGTCCCTTCTTTCAGTGATTGACTCGTAGAAAGTTACTGTCATCTGCTTTAGAACCGTTGCCCAGCTGAACAACCGCTCCATGAAAGCAAGTTCATCTTCAGTTCCTCTCAGGTTACTGATTTCTGCTTCTTGGAGGCAATCCACCATGAGCTCCTCGGATTTCCGGTTGGGTGGCTGACCACAAGGGCAATCTGATGGGCAGGCCTCCTGAAACAGGGGATATCAACCTAGTAAGATTAATCGATATGGTTTAATGACATAAAATTTGCCGTCCGTAAGTCGAAAAAATAACAAATGGAAATATGTTTATGTATTGCACAAACCGTGATTGTGCTCGTGCAAATTAGAAGATATTACTATAAAATTACACGAGGACTGAGGTATCGTGCTACAGATATAAGATGACCCATTTGTTTAAAATATGTTCCAGGGCTTCTTTTTTGATGGAATCTTCACAAACTGCATGCATAAGCTTAGTAAAGATTTTTCTTAGAATCGCCTCCGTCGCTGTGCTGCCATCCATCGAGGCCGCGTCATTAGGGAAGAGCAGCAGGGGCGAGGTCCTTCAGATCGTGGACGCGTCCCATCCGGCAGGGGCGCTGGAACTCCCTCGCAGCAAGCGCCTTTGCTGATGTGCTCGCCACCATCACCACCAGCTCGTCCGGCCGGCCGGCCGTACAGCCCGCTGCTGCTCCTCTCGCGTCCTGCAAAGAAGAAAAGGCAGAGAGTAGCAGCAGCTCGATCAGCGGCCCGTCCCCCACCTGCTAAGCGCGGCGATGGCTTCCACTTTTCCCTATTTCCCTTCAACAACCGAGAGAAGAGCCACACGGGCGACGACCATGCTCCATCTCGATCTCGTCGACGGCGACCAACAGCGCACCACGAAATAGCGAGCTCCATGGAGGAGGCCAGCCGACGAGATGGGGATGGGACCCCGCTCGTGCCCCAGCGCTCGCACCCAAGCCGCCATTGGTGAGGAAGGAGGGGGCAGGAGATGAACGGGAGAGGAGGGGGCAGGAGAGAAGAGGAAGGAGGGGGAAGGAGACGAACGGGAGAGGAGGGGGCAGGAGAGAAGCCGCCATTGGTGAGGACGAGACGCGCGTGGGGATTGGGGGAGGATGGCTAGGGTTTGCTCTATTGGATGGTACCTTTTATACCCGGCGGTAAAAAACGGACGGTCAAGATGCATCGATGAAAAGATCCGACGGCTCACAAGCGCTAATCGCTGTGAGGCCCCCTATGGGGGGCATCATATACAACGTTAGATACTATGCATGAGGCTTGGAACTTGTAAGTTATAACTTTCATAACTCATATGCTTTATTACTACCGTTGACAAAATTGTTTCATGTTTTCAAAATAAAAGCTCTAGCACAAATATAGCAATCGATGCTTTCCTCTTTGAAGGACCATTCTCTTTACTTTTATGTTGAGTCAGTTCACCTATCTCTCTCCACCTCAAGAAGCAAACACTTGTGTGAACTGTGCATTGATTCCTACATACTTGCATATTGTACTTGTTATATTACTCTATGCTGACAATTATCTATGAGATATACATGTTACAAGTTGAAAGCAACTGCTGAAACTTAATCTTCCTTTGTGTTGCTTCAATACCTTTACTTTGATTTATTGCTTTATGAGTTAACTCTTATGCAAGACTTATTAATACTTGTCTTGAAGTACTATTCATGAAAAGTCTTTGCTTTATGATTCACTTGTTTACTCATGTCATTACCATTGTTTTGATCGCTGCATCCACTACATATGTTTACAAATAGTATGATCAAGGTTATGATGGCATATCACTTCAGAAATTATCTTTGTTATCGTTTTACCTCGCTCGGGACGAGCAGAACTAAGCTTGGGGATGCTTGATACGTCTCCGACGTATCGATAATTTCTTATGTTCTATGCCATATTATTCATGATACCTACATGTTTTATGCACACTTTATGTCATATTCGTGCATTTTATGGAACTAACCTATTAACAAGATGCCGAAGTGCCGATTCTTGTTCTCGCTGTTTTTGGTTTCGAAATCCTAGTAACGAAATATTCTCGGAATCGGACGAAATCAAGACCCAGGTTCCTATTTTCACCGGAAGCATCCAGAACACACGAGAAGGACCAGAGGGGGGGCACTGGGCCCCCAGACCATAGGCCGGCGCGGCCCAGGCCCTGGCCGCGCCGCCCTATAGTGTCGTCGCCCCTTCAGCCCTCCTGCGCTGCCCTTCCGCCTATTTAAAGCCTCCGTCGAGAAAACCCTGATGCGAAAAACCACGATACGGAAAACCTTCCAGAGCCGCCGCCATCGCGAAGCCAAGAACTGGGGGACAGGAGTCTCTGTTCCGGCACCCTGCCGGAGCGGGGAAGTGCCCCTGGAAGGCTTCTCCATCGACACCGCTGCCATCTCCACCGCCATCTTCATCACCGCTGCTGCTCCCATGAGGAGGGAGTAGTTCTCCATCGAGGCTCGGGGCTGTACCGGTAGCTATGTGGTTCATCTCTCTCCTATGTGCTTCAATACAATAATCTCATGAGCTGCCTTACATGATTGAGATTCATATGATGATGCTTGTAATCTAGATGTCATTGTGCTAGTCAAGTGAGTTTTACTTATGTGATCTCCGGAGACTCCTTGTCCCACGTGTGTAAAGGTGACAAGTGTGTGCACCGTGTGGGTCTCTTAGGCTATATTTCACAGAATACTTACTCACCGTTATGAATGGCGTAGTGAAGTGCTTATTTATATCTCTTTATGATTGCAATGTGTTTTGTATCACAATTTATCTATGTGCTACTCTAGTGATGTGTTATTAAAGTAGTTTATTCCTCCTGCACGGTGTAATGGTGACAGTGTGTGCATCCGTGTTAGTACTTGGCGTATGCTATGATCATGATCTCTTGTAGATTATGAAGTTAACTATTGCTATGATTGTATTGATATGATCTATTCCTCCTACATGGCGTGAAGGTGACAGTGTGCATGCTATGTTAGTACTTGGTTTAGTCGTGTTGATCTTTCTTGCACTCTAAGGTTATTTAAATATGAACATTGAATTGTGGAGCTTGTTAACTCCGGCATTGAGGGCTCGTGTAATCCTACGCAATGTGTTCATCATCCAACAAGAGAGTGTAGAGTATGCATTTATCTATTCTGTTATGTGATCAATGTTGAGAGTGTCCACTAGTGAAAGTCTAATCCCTAGGCCTTGTTCCTAAATACTCGCTATCGCTGCTTGTTTACTTGTTTTCATCGCGTTACTCACTGCGTGTTACTACCGCTGCGTTACTACTCGCTTGTTTATCGTCATGGGCAAAGCACTTTTCTCGGTGCCGTTGCTACTGCTTATTCATACCACCTGTATTTCACTATCTCTTCGCCGAACTAGTGCACCTATTAGGTGTGTTGGGGACACAAGAGACTTCTTGCTTTGTGGTTGCAGGGTTCCATGAGAGGGATATCTTTGACCTCTTCCTCCCTGAGATCGATAAACCTTGGGTGATCCACTTAAGGGAAACTTGCTGCTGTTCTACAAACCTCTGCTCTTGGAGGCCTAACACTGTCTACAAGAATAGAAGCTCCTGTAGACATCAGAGACTCTTCTAGCACTGCACGACCATACTCTTCTTGGAGCGATGTGTTAACGAGCTCCTCGAAGGTATTGCACTTGACCAAGAGTATAGCATACTTGATCTCTGGGTTCAGGCCTTTGCGAAACATGGCTTGCTTTTTGGCATCCGTAGATACCTCATCTCCAGCATAACGAGCCAGTTTTAAGAAAGCATCTCTATAAGCCAGCACAGTGTTGCTGCCTTGAGACAAATTGCAGAACTCTTCTCGCTTTCTCTCCATGATGCTGTCAGGGATGTGATGACGCTTGAAGAGTAGCTGAAACTATCCCCAGGTAGTGATTGCATCTGGTGCTTTCGTCAGCAGATAATTGTCCCACCATGCGGCTGAAAATCCACGAAGAAGATATGTCACATAAGGAACATGGTCCTCATCAGCCACATGTGCCACACTGATAGTCTTGTTCATCTCGCGTAACCAATCATCAGCATCAATTGGCTCTGGGGTGACATCAAAAGTGCGCGGGTTGAGCTGGAGAAACTCCTGAATAGTGACACGTGCATTGCCACCATTGATTCTGTCTTGGCTTATCTGCATCTGATTTAGGACTTGTGCCATTTTAACCGGAGCTTGGTCCATTTCAGGTGGAGGAACAACTTCACCACTCTCCATTCTGAGTAAGGACAACAAGGTTAGCACAATCATGGATAATGAAAAACCCAATATTAGTGCTTAACGAGAACTTCAGAAGATAACAAGAGACATGACATAGCTATCATCAATGTACAAGGATTCAAGCACACGAGAGCTATCCATAGCATGTAGAAGGTTAGGCGACAACAATAAGAATATTTCACAAATCTCGCAACATAGTGATATGTAGCTATACAGAATTTTAGCATTAACAAGTGCGAATGGCATAATCACGAGATTTGTGTCGTGTGGGCACTTGTTATGCATATAGGAAAAGAACAACAAGGAACGAGCTTGACGAAACAACTCCGGAGAAGGAAGGTTGATGTATGCACCGAAACAAAGAAGTGGTCGAAAATAGCACCAGAACAACGGAGGGATCATGTTTGCATGAAAATACCAACATTGCAAAGGAACAGATTATATGTGGATATTGACAGCAAATGATATTGAAGCAACCATAGTACAGAAAATTTTCAAAAACACACTTTTCCCTATGGCACTATGGTTTCCCCGAACACGTCCAAGCCTAGGTGAAACAAGATAAGAATAGAGTAAAACCGTTGCTCATCCTTACCAGAGGGTGGGTGGGTGGGGTAAGAAATAAAATTAATTCCTACTCTCGCGCATAAAGTTTTCCTATGTAGCTACTAAAATATGAGTTTCTAGACACAACTTCGTCCGTTGCAAGGGCTCCTAAAGGCAGTCCTGCTCTGATACCAAGTCTGTAAGCCCTAGGAGTAGGAAAACCCAGAGCGCGCAGGTACGAGGGGTTTATGTGCATGAGGTCACTACAAAGGACCATGAGGTCGCCTCGCATTCCCAAGTTTATGGGTAGGCCAAGCAACAGCTCGACACGCCCATGCACACAACACCCACCTCATAGGCTCACGTTAGGCTTTCCAAGCCTGAGTGCTTCACCTTCCTGTGCACTTCACACATACACGCACGGTGCACAGGATACAAGGGTAGAATACAGATTAAATATC
Organism: Lolium rigidum; assembly: GCF_022539505.1. Classification (NCBI taxonomy): domain Eukaryota; kingdom Viridiplantae; phylum Streptophyta; class Magnoliopsida; order Poales; family Poaceae; genus Lolium; species Lolium rigidum. Next base: position 233,780,944 of record NC_061513.1, on the reverse strand, counting down.
ACAACATGACCATCTATGACACAAAAGATGGAAATGAAGTTCATATATAGCAACGCTCTACTGAGCAAGATACAAATGACACGAAAAGGACACATGTCCCATCAGTACATCATACATAGAGATAGCAAATAGTCTGGGTACAGACAAGATCCAAATGGGACTAAGAGTCCTGAAGATAATCAAAGCGGGATTCCATAACCAACAAGCCATAGGCTGCTGCTTTAGGAACGATCCTGCTACGCAATGAAGTCGTCGTCCGGAAACTCAACGAAGTAGCCTCCAGCGTGATACGTCCAAAACGTATCTACTTTCCCGAACACTTTTGCTATTGTTTTGCCTCTAATTTGTGTATTTTGGATGCAACTAACACGGACTAACGCTGTTTTCAGCAGAACTGTTCTGGTGTCCGGTTTTTGTGCGGAAATCCAACTTTCAGGAAAAACCTCGGATTTTGACGAAGGCCCTATTTTCCTAGAATATCGACGGAGCCGAAGGACAAATCAAGTGGAGGCCCGAGGGCCCCACACCATAAGGCGGCGCGGCCTAGGGGGCCCGCGCGGCCCTATGGTGTGGCCCCCTCGGCCGGCCTCCGACGCCCACCTTCGGACTACTTATTGGCCTCGACCTAAAAACGCACGGGGAGAAGTCGAAGTCACCGTAAACCCTCAGAACGCCGCCACATCGCGAAACTCCATCTCGGGAGCCAGAAGTCTCCGTTCTGGCACTCCGCCGGGACGGGGAATTGGAGGAGATCATCGCCATCATCACCGCCAACGCCTCTCCATCAACCAGCCATGTTTCCCCCATCCATGTGTGAGTAATTCCCCCGCTGTAGGCCGAAGGGGATGGTAGGGATTGGATGAGATTGGTCATGTAATAGCATAAGATTGTTAGGGCATAGTGCCTAGTATCCGTAGATGTTACTTTTATGATATTGTTGCAACTTGTTATGCTTAATGCTTGTCACTAGGGCCCGAGTGCCATGATCTCAGATCTGAACATGTTATTGATTCATGAAGATATTCGTTGTTTATGATCTTACCTGCAAGTTGTATACACATGTCGCTGTCCGGATGTTGACTGCCAAAACCCACCGGCGGGCAGCGACCTTGTCAACACCGTAGAGCCGGGAAGAGCCTAGAGCTGCGGCTGGCTGAGACCCCTCCGAGCGACGGCCCGCAATGCTCTTCTGTTCACACGCGGCGATGCGAAGTGCAAGGGCGTGCCACCTGACCTATACCTGGTCAGGAAGGTGATGGGGATGCCTCGCTTATTTTCCTGCAGGGCATACATGTAAACGTTAAATACGAGCCTCGATCGGCTCTCAGGTTATCCTGTGAATCGGCTCAAAGAGCCGATCCACCCATGATCCGTACGGGGTGTACGAATACTTGGTGGTCCTGCTTGATCAAGATGAAGCTAATGAGATCTACGACGATTTAGGGTTTTCACCGCATAATCGGATCATCCTACTCCAGGTTGGGCCTCGCGGCCACGCACGGTGCTCGTAAGCCGATCCTAAACAAGGCCTAAAAACCAACATGAAGTTGATCCTCGGAACATCCCGTTTAGGACTTGCGAACGCCACCCTACGTGCCACCGGATCCTCCCCCTTTGTAAGGCCTAACTATTGCAGATATTAAACTAATCCTTGTAGAACAAGGAGCAATCGTAACGGATCAGATCTACTAAATAATGATCAAGCGGGTGCCGCCCCACACCCGAGATAGGCGTGAGGGCGGCTAGATATGCAAGGGTTGCACTACGTAAGCATGCTTAAACGAAGAACAATGCTAACCCTAACACATCTAATGATAACTACGTTGCTCGCCATCAAAAGCGCTTCGATACGAGCAACGCATGAACAACGTGGGGCTTGTGCTGCCTAGATCGCAAGATGCGATCTAGGCAGCATGTCGCTTACCTGATAGAAACCCTCGAGACGAAGGAGTTGGCGATGCGCCGAGATTGGTTTGTTTTGGGGTTGAACGTGAGTTGTTTATTCCATAAACCCTAAGTACATATTTATAGTCCAGGGGACTTTCTAACGTGGGAATATCCCATCGTGCACGATACAAACTCTAACCCTTATCTAAGATAATAAACTACTAAATAAAGATACACGGGCAATTCAGCCCAAAACCCTTCGTGCCAGGCCGCTTCAGAAATCTTCCACGTGTAATCTTCCAAGCCCGGCCCACCTCTAGATTTGTCTAAAATCTGGTGATAACACATGCCCCCCTGGTTTTGGAAATAACATTTCCAAAATCATTATGCTTTCCCTTCGAAGGGTCATGTCGTGGCAGAGCAGAGCCGTTACGAGCATCCGTCATCATTATGCCCCTGTCTTCTCGGTTTCTCTAGAAATTCGACAGCTTTGGCATCGATCCCTTGGAAGCTGTAATGGCATTAAACCTTCACCAGATTTCTCATTATTTAACCGTGCCGACTGGTTAGCTCTCTTTATCTTCTATTCCATCCCAGCTATCGGCACCAAAAAACCCTCTCCTCCTGTAGCAATGTCTTCCTCTTCCTCTTCCTTCTCAAAACTCTTCCCCCAATCTTCGCCGAAGAAGAAGACCGAGGACAGCCTCCACCCCGCAGTGAATCCCTTCTCCTCCGACAAGGGGGAGAAAGAAGGAGAAGCAGCGAAGGCCAAGGCCTCCCCCTCCGCCAAGCTCCCGCCGAAGAAGCCCCCCCGCATGTGGGCGGACAGCGAGGACGAAAATGATGACGAAGAGGAAGAGGAGGAGGATGACTCCTCCTCCTCCATCGGGTATCCGCCGACCAAGCGCTTCCGCTCTTGGGCGGACAGCGAGGATGATGATGATGACGAGGAGGAAGAGGCTCCGGCCAAGGGCTGGGGCAGCAGCGACGAGGAGCTCCCTGGGAGCGAGCGCCGACGACGTCGGCGACGGCGATGACGAGGACAGCGACGACTAGTAGTACAGGACTAGTAGTAGCGGTGCACTAGGCACCGAGATCCCTCTTTTGAGAGCCATCGGCTCTTTCTTGTAAAGCCGCTCCTTGGAATTAATGAAATTGTTCTTTCCATTCATCCTTTAATCGCTCCAATTTCATTCCTTCCGTTTGTCATGCTAAGAGCGATAGTAACGCGTCGGACTTCTTTCCTTTTCTTGCAGCAATAGCACAGTCCAAGCCCTGTACTAGACGACGGCTTTTCCTTCCCAGTTCCTCCCTGAGACAATCATGATGCAGCCGCAGCCGAGGTGGCTCTAATCGGCTCTTAAAAACAGGGCATCTTCCAGGCTTGTTGCCCCCCGAGTCTTAGCCGAGGCAAAACAGAGCTGTATGGACCTGGGCTCGATCATGTCTGAGGGAGCTTCTTATGCCGAGCTAGCCGATTTTGAACATAAATCGGCTTCCCAAAGCAGAGAGCCTTCAAGGCGAGCTGCCCCCCGAGTTTCTTCAGTTCCTGCCGGCCAGATAGGCTCCTTTCCTTTGATGGACCTGATGCAATCCATCATTGACCTGATCCGCACGCCCATGCTGCTCCTGACATTGTTCTTGAAGAAATCTCCCTTGAGTCGATGGCCATGCATCGGCTGTTATATCCTTAAGTCGATGTCTGCTGCATCGGCTGTGTTCGAAAATTTTCGAATTTTCGCTTTTTTTTTACGGCCGACCTGTGCATCGGCCCCCATATTCCAATACCCATCAACAGAAGATGAGATGCTTCCGTTGCATATCCTCGTATTTTATCTACCTGGGTGCCCCCGAGCCGATTCTGTCAAGAGAATTGATGGTATCGGCTCTGTTGGATAACATGTTGAACCCAGGCAGAATGGTGGGTGAGGATAATTTTGGCCGATTGCTGGAATCGGCCTCCACGTTGCTTGCTCGTTGAAGGTTTTGTAAGTTCCCTTCATCAATTTTTTGGGGCCGATCACAAGGATCAGCCTCTCCTGGTTTGCTCATTGGTTTGATCTTGCTACTTGGTCAAGCTGGATAAAACCAACCCGACCTCTGACTTGATGCGCTTGCTGTCGTCCACCTTGAGTGCTCCGTAGAGTCGTGGAGTGCTAAGCTCTGTCGGCAAGACGAGTACCATGTTTGTGCCAGCCGATGTCTCATCATCGGCTTTCCTCTGTTTGGGGCGCCACTCCATTTTCCGTGGACGACCCTCTTCATCCGGGGTTCGCTGAACCTTTGCGGCCAGATCAGGCCTTGCCTTTCTTAGCGTATGCAGGTACAACCTTTCGGCTTCCTCCGGGCCGCGCAATCGCTGAACCCTGCGCTTTTGGGAACGGCTGAGTCCGTCGGGGCACCACCTTGGCCGGTGGTACCTGTCTTCTTCCACTTCTCCCTCGTCTTCCGAATCCTCAAGATCTGCCCAACGAGGTGACTCGAGCACGTTTGCTTTGTGGCGGGAGAGGCCCTAGGCGCTCGAACACGGACACGTTGGCTGCCTCCTTCTTTTTCGATTGCATTCGGGCAATTGCCGATTGTGGGCAATCGGCTCATTCCTGAATCCCAGCGAGTGTCGAAGAAGGGGCAGTCCCAATGTCCGGCGTTGTCATCTTGCTCCCCGATGCTTCCGTGGCACGGCGCTCGTGCTCCTCCTTATCGCGATCCTGCCGACGATATCTTCCGGCTTCTCTAGCCGGACGATCTCCTCTATCATCGTAATTGGACCGTCGGCGTTGGTCATACCGACTCACGTATTTGTTGAGGAGGTGATCGAGAGAGGGTCGCTGATATCTTATATTCTTCACCTCTCCCTCCGTGACATAGCGCTTGCCATCATGAGCGGAGCCGATCGCGTGGAGCGGCCTCCTCTCAGTATCCTTGCTATGAGAGCAGCTGCCCTCATCTCCATCTTTGCCGAGTGGTTCCCGGGTCCTACCATGTTGATGTCTGAACGAGGGACCCGGGCTGGCAACCTTCGGAGTAGGTAATTTCTACCATGTTAACGGCGGGGAAGGGTTGGGTGTCGACCTTCATGGCGTATCTGGTTGAAAATTAGCCGCCCCTTCTCTATCGCCGCTTGGATGTGCTGACGCCACACCGGCAGTCGTTGGTGGCATGGGAAAGCGAGTTGTGGAATTTGCAGTACGGCTTTCCGTTTAGCTCTTTCGCCGTGGGGAACTTGAGACCTTCAGGAATCGTCAACTGTTTCTCCTTGAGCAGGAGGTCGAAGATTTGTTCAGTCTTGGTTACGTCAAAATCAAATCCCCTGGGCGGCCCTGGTGGCTTTACCCATTTGCAGGCCACGGGGGTCCCCCCCTGAGTCCACTTAGCCACTGCTATTTCTTGGTCTCCCGCGAGCACTTCATCTTCCTCTCGTATCGACCATAACTACTGCACGCTTGAACTTGTCTTGGTACGGAGTCGGGGTGGCGCTGTTCATATGCTGATAGTTTCGAACCATGTGCGCCGGCGAGGATAATCTGCTTGGGAGGCCATGTCCTTGAGCTGTGTTGCAAGGCCTGCTACTGCCAACTCGACTGCTTCCTTTTCAGTTATACGAACCGAATAACATCGGTTCCTAAGATTTCTGAAGCGCTGGATGTATTCTGTCACCTCTGACGTACTTGTGCTAGATCGGCAATGCCAGTCTCGGAAGCTTCGAATGGTATTGCATATGGAACTGTTCTTCCAATTGCTTCCAAGACTGGATGGAGTTTGCTGGCAAAGAGGTGTACCATCCAAAAGCCGATCCCGTGAGGGACTGTGAAAAGAGCCTCACGCGTAGCTGATCCGACACTGAAGCCGGTCCTAGTTGAGCCAAATATCGGCTGACGTGCTCGATGGAGCTGGAGCCATCTGATCCACTGAATTTGGAGAAGTCGGGGAGCCGATATTTAGGTGGCGGCGGGATCATCTCGTAATCGTCGGGGTACGGCTTGGAATAGCCGACTGCCCTTCTTTTCGGCATCATGCCGAACTGGTCCCTCAGTATGGTACTGATCTGATCCGCTGTGCTGGCCGTAGGAGTTGCACTCTGAAGATTCGCCGGGGTGGCGTACTTGACCAGCCATGTTTGCTTTTCCAGCTCCGGGCTCGGGAGTTTCGTCGGTGTGGCGTATTTAGTTAGCCACGTCTGCTCTGTCGCCGACGTTCCTCCTGTCTTCGCCGGAGTCCCCGATGTTGTGGCCTGGTTTGTGAGTGCCCAGTCACCACAATCCGGCACATACATGCACGCGTATCCTTGAGGGATCTCCTTAGGCGCCTCCATTAAGAACTGGTAGTCACTAGGGTCGCCACCAATCCCGTAGACGAGGAATGCCGGTGTAGTCGGCACTTCAGCGAGTGCTGCCAACGCATATGGCAGCGGTGGACGGGACCGGAGTGGCAATTCTCCTTGATGAGTCCCGAGAGCTGGTGCCGACGGCGAGTGCTGGTGGCTCATGATCTCCTGGATCACGCGCGGAGCGACACGCTCCAACACGTTGACCAAGTTCTCGGAGTGGCGGTGTAGCGAGTGAGCCACCGGGTAGTTGATCTCCGCCGCGAGACCCTCGGTGCGTTCCTCCGACGGGGTAGAGAGGTCTATCCCATCGAGCGCACCTTGCGGTGAGAATCCCTTCCATCCGATGCCATGGGAACGGGTTCTCCGAAAAGAGCCGATGAGGTCGGCTTCGAGGGTGGCCTTGATCTCGTTGTATTGCTTCTTGAGGTCGTCGAGGCGGATCCTCGTAGGTGATCGGCGTGCCGTCCGCCATCTCGGATGTAGATGGCGATGTGGTTGATGTAGACGATGGTCCCACCGGTCGTGCCGGAATGTGTTGACCGCCAAAACCCACCGGCGGGCAGCGACCTTGTCAACACCGTAGAGCCGGGAAGAGCCTAGAGCTGCGGCTGGCTGAGACCCCTCCGAGCGACGGCCCGCAATGCTCTTCCGGTCACACGCGGCGATGCGAAGTGCAAGGGCGTGCCACCTGACCTATACCGGTCGGGAAGGTGATGGGGATGCCTCGCTTAGTTTCCTGCGGGGCATACATGTAAACGTTAAATACGAGCCTCGATCGGCTCTCGGGTTATCCCGTGAATCGGCTCAAAGAGCCGATCCACCCATGATCCGTACGGGGTGTACGAATACTTGGTGGTCCTGCTTGATCAAGATGAAGCTAATGAGATCTACGACGATTTAGGGTTTTCACCGCATAATCGGATCATCCTACTCCAGAGTTGGGCCTCGCGGCCACGCACGGTGCTCGTAAGCCGATCCTAAACAAGGCCTAAAAACCAACATGAAGTTGATCCTCGGAACATCCCGTTTAGGACTTGCGAACGCCACCCTACGTGCCACTTGGATCCTCCCCCCTTTGTAAGGCCTAACTATTGCGAGATATTAAACTAATCCTTGTAGAACAAGGAGCAATCGTAACGGATCAGATCTACTAAATAATGATCAAGCGGGGTGCCGCCCCCACACCTGAGATAGGCGTGAGGGCGGCTAGATATGCAAGGGTTGCACTACGTAAGCATGCTTAAACGAAGAACAATGCTAACCCTAACACATCTAATGATAACTACGTTGCTCGCCATCAAAAGCGCTTCGATACGAGCAACGCATGAACAACGTGGGGCTTGTGCTGCCTAGATCGCAAGATGCGATCTAGGCAGCATGTCGCTTACCTGATAGAAACCCTCGAGACGAAGGAGTTGGCGATGCGCCGAGATTGGTTTGTTTTGGGGTTGAACGTGAGTTGTTGTTTATTCCATAAACCCTAAGTACATATTTATAGTCCAGGGGACTTTCTAACGTGGGAATATCCCATCGTGCACGATACAAACTCTAACCCTTATCTAAGATAATAAACTACTAAATAAAGATACACGGGCAATTCAGCCCAAAACCCTTCGTGCCAGGCCGCTTCAGAAATCTTCCACGTGTAATCTTCCAAGCCCGGCCCACCTCTAGATTTGTCTAAAATCTGGTGATAACACCGGAACCAATGGCCCCGAAGTGACAAGAATCGGGACAACCGGAGGGGATGGTAGTGACGTGAGGATCACATGTGTTCACGGAGTGTTAATGCTTTGCTCTGGTACTCTATTAAAAGGAGTACCTTAATATCCAGTAGTTTCCCTTGAGGCCCGGCTGCCACCGGCTGGTAGGACAAAAGATGTTGTGCAAATTTCTCATTGCGAGCACGTACGACTATAATTGGAACACATGCCTATTGATTGATTAGTACTTGGATACCGTTTTATTATTATCTGCAAATGCCCTGCTATGATCGTTACATGAGTTTCTCTCATCCATGCAACGCCCGTCATCCGTCCCCGTGCCTACAGTATTTTAATCCTGCTGTTTACTAAAATCACTACTCGCTGTCTTTGTTACTCTCGTCATTGTTATTTCACTATCGCCATCGCTATAAAACTCGACACTATCGATAAACTCTTGCGAGCAAGTCTGTTTCCAGGTGCAGCTGAATTGACAACTCCATCGTTAAGGCTTTCAAGTATTCTTTGTCTCCCCTTGTGTCGAATCAATAAATTGGGTTTTACTTCCCTCGAAGACTATTGCGATCCCCTATACTTGTGGGTCATCAAGACTATTTTCTCGGCGCCGTTGCCGGGGAGCATAGCTTTATTTGGAAGTTCACTTGGATTGATATTGTTCGCTGCAAATTCTCCATCATGGGTAAACCTCGCGATACTAAGGTCGCCATATTACCATCCACTACAAGAAAAGGTACAACTCTGAGTACCTCTGCTGCTCTTGATTCACCATCTGTGATAAGTAAACTTGTTTCACCGCCACATGCTTCAAATGCTGGTACTTCTGCTGAATCTGAAAACTCTTATAATATTGATGATGCTTCTGCTGTGCTTGATGATAGTGGTTCATTGGGAACTTTTCTAGATGCTACAATTGCTAGGTCTAGACAAATTGAAAATACGGAAACTCCCGATGTTACTACACCTGTTAATTCACCTGAACTTGAATACTCTAGTGATGATCTTGATGAAGATTATGTGGAACTTGATGATGATTTTATTGAAAAATGCAATGCTACTACTGATGCAAGAAAAAATAAAAAGTTGCTTGCAGAACATGCTGTTAGATATAAGCTGTCTCCTGATCCTAAATTTGCCACATCTCCTATAAACATTAAGGATAAAGATTATGATTTTTCTCTTGATCTATCTCATATAGCTATTTTTTTGAGGGTAAAACAGTGGGGTTAACCCACTGCAATTTTTATTAATAATAAAATAGTACAAGAGAATAAATTACAAAGAGAGTGAGAAACTCTCAGAAAATAAAAGAACTAATCTAAGCTATGGTTTGAAGCCATTCTTTAAAAGAGGTAATGTGCTTTTTCTTCATTCTGTGCACCAACATTTTTAGCTCTTGAGTGTAAATAGCTTTCCGGGACCTGAAAGTGGCATTCTGATTCTCAAAGAGCTTATTATTTCTCACAATCCAAATTCCCCAGGCTGCCAGAATTATCACATCCATTGCAAAAGGTAACTTTAGTAATGTTCTCATCTCCTCGAATGCTTCCATAATGGATAATCTTCTATCTCTCTGTGGACATATAGAATTCCAACATTGTTCAGCTAGAGGACACCTCCAGAATAAATGGACTAGTGTTTCTTCCACGTGACACTCCATTGCAACACATTGATAGTTTTGAAGTTGGAAGTTTTTCCTTCTTAGCAGGTTCCTTGTATTTAATCGATCATGCAAGAGCAGCCAGAAGAAAAATTTATGTTTTGCTTGGCATGAGGTCTTCCAAATTCTGTTGAAAATTTTGGGGGTGGGGGTAAAACCAATCATAGCCTCATATAGCTATTGTTGAGAAAACACCCTTTTGTGGTACTGAAAAAGAAAGTGCTGTTGAACACATGATTGAGTTATCTACTCTGAGTAGCTTGTTTTCTGATGATGTTAAGAAGCGTACTTACTTTGTTGCTAAAATCTTTCCATTCTCATTAAAGGATGACGCTAAAACTTGGTATAATAGTTTGCCACCTAATTCTATTAAAAGTCCAAAAGAATTGCTTGATGTTTTCTTCCGGAAATACTTTCCCGCTAGTGCTCAACATATTGCTTTGCGAGAGAATTTATAATTTTGATCGGGGAGATGGAGAGAAATTGCTCGAGGCTTAGGCGAGATTTTGCTCTCTTATTAGAGCTCGGCCTGACCATGATTTGGAAAAGCATGATTTACTTGATATATTTTATAGTGGACTAACCATTGAGTCTAGGGCATACCTGGATAGTTGTGCTGGTTGTGTTTTCAGGAAAAGAACTCTAGACGAAGCTGAAGAATTATTGGCTAAAATAGGCCGTAATCATGATGATTGGACTACGCCTGAACCAACTCCAACGCCAATATTGAAGAAGAGGGGTTTAATTAAATTGAATGATGAAGATATGAGGGAAGCTAAGAAGTCTTTCAAGGAGAAAGGTATTAAATCTGAAGATGTGAAGAATCTTCCTCCCATAGAAGATATATGTGAGATAATTCCCCCTTCATCCATGATTGAGGTAAATTCCCTTCACCGCTTTACTAGGGAAGATATTCCGTATTCAAAACCTCCTGCGCAATGCTTAGATGAGTTTGATAATTATATTGTTAAGCAAGAAAATTTTAATATGAGAGTAGAGAATCATCTAATGGAAAATTCTCAAGCTATTAGTGAATTGCATGATATTGTGGAGAGAACCTCCAATGATGTTAAGATGCTTGTTAAACATTTTCATATGGTTCAAACTCAAATTGATCAACTCACTAAAGTGCAAAATGACTTGTTGGGAAATAATTCTAAAGAAAAGCATGCTTATGAAGTAACAACTAGAGGTGGTGTCTCTACCCAGGATCCTCTATATCCTGAAGGGCATCCCAAAAGAGTTGAACAAGATTCTCAACGAATTAAAACTAGTGCTCCATCTAAGAAAAAGAAAAAGAAACATAAGAATGTTGTAGAATCCTCTGAACCTGTTAATGATCCTAATAGTATTTCTATTTCTGATGCTGAAACTGAAAGTGGTAATGAACATGATAAAGATAATAATAAGAATGATACTCCTGATAAAGAAGAGGTTGAAGAAGAACCTGAAAAGCATGCTAAAAATAAAAAGTATACTAAAAAAGATTTTATTGCTAAGAAACATGGTAATGAAAGGGAACCTTGGGTGCAAAAGCAAATGCCTTTTCCTGCTAAGAAACTAAAATCAAAGGAAGAGGAACACTATAATAAATTTTGTGATTGGATGAAACCTTTATTCTTGCAAATCCCTTTGACTGATGCTATTAAATTGCCTCCTTATTCAAAGTATATGAAAGATATTGTTACTAACAAAAGGAAAATCCCCAATGAGGAAATTTCCACTATGCTTGCTAATTACTCTTTCAATGGCAAAGTTCCAAAGAAGTTGGGCGACCCGGTATACCTACTATTCCTTGTTCTATTAAGAATAATTATGTTAAAACTGCTCTATGTGACTTGGGAGCCGGTGTTAGTGTTATGCCTTTTTCTCTTTATAAGAGACTTTATTTAGATAAGTTGATACCTACTGATATATCTTTGCAAATGGCTGATAAATCTACTGCTATTCCTGTTGGTATATGTGAGGATGTTCCTGTTAAAGTTACTAATAACTGCTTGATATTAACTAATTTTGTTGTGTTGGAAATGCCTGAAGATGATAATATGTCTATTATTCTTGGGAGACCTTTTCTTAACACCGCAGGGGCTGTTATTGATTGCAATAAAGGAAAGGTTACTTTGAATGTTGATGATAAGGAACACACCGTCTATTTCCCCAAGAGGATTGAAAAAGTGTGTGGAGTTAATACTATTTCTAATATGAGAACTATCAAAGTTGGAACTATCGATTGTCCTATATATGAGCCTAAAGAAGAATATCAAACTCTTGTGATTGGATCCATATCAATACAATTCAAGGTAACATGATTGATTTGAGGTTTATTTCTTCATATGCTATGTAAAATTTATTTGGTGGCAAGACTTGATCAACCTTGTTAACAAATACTTTTTATATGCATAGAGGAGGTAAACAACATCTCTTTCTTCCTCCACTTGCTCTAGTTGCTGTAGCACTTTTAATTTGCAAAGTTCCTTAGTTGATTAGAGATTTCAAAAAAATTCCTGGCCAGTAATAATAAACTTAATACCCAGAAATGTGCATTTTTTCAAAGTTTTCAAAAATTCGCGAAAATTACACCGTTGGTCCTATTTTTCGATGAGGCACCTGGGAGTACCAGAGGATGACATGTGGGGCACCACAGCGTGCCACACCACAGGCCGGCGCGGCCAAGGAGGTGGGCGCGCCACCCTGTGGTGTGGGCCCCTCCTTGCCCCACTTCTTCATCTCTTTCTCCCGCATCTTCTCTCTCCCGAAAAAACTCGAACCAACTTTCTCTCACTCGTGTTTTTGCTCAAGAGCTCAGGATTTTTCGATCTCTTTGCTCAGCCCAGATTTCTGTCTGAAATTTGGCACATTTGCTGTCCGGTATGTGACTCTTCCGCCTATCCAAGTAGAATTTTGTTTGGTTGAGTATATCTTGAATATTTTGCTGCTGTAGGTAACATGTTTAGTGAGCTTGCATGCTTGTTCTAAGTGGTAGAAACTAGTTTTGATGCATGTTTAGTACTCTAGCAAGTTCCTATGGTAGTTCCCCTCAATTATATGTCACCAAATCAAGTTTTATATTGTTTGTTGAAAATTTCAGAAAAGATATGAAGAAGTTCAAATTTGGAGAATTGTTCAAAAAAGGAACAACCAACACCGGGAGGCCTTCTAGGACCGCCACCCAAATTAGGCGATCGTACAATGAGGACATCATCGCGCCTAGCTTCGCGCCCGAAGAGGACAATGGGGCTCCTAATGCTTCATCCTTCCCATGTTATGATTTTCTGACAAATGCAGGGATACTGGATGATTTCTTCACCCTTGTCAACAGGGCGGGTTTAGCCACCTACGTGGGAGATGAAAGGGAGCAATACTACATGCTCACCAAAATCTTTGTCGAGAGCTTCAAGTTCCAAAACACGCAATATGAGCCGACAGTTGCATTCAAGATTTTTGATAACCCTATTACTATGGAATTGGAAACATTCTGTCGTGCATTGGATATTGCCCCTGTAGGTACAGCAAGGAGGATTGATGACAACCCCCGGGACTTGTTGGAGCTCTATCGAGGGATCACCAATGATGACTGTCGCACCATTCAGCGGGGCAAGATAAGGAACATTCAACTCCCCGCCATTAAATACTTTGCATATTACATTGCTACTAGCATACTTGGTAGGGAGAACACTAGCAATATTTCTAGTTACCATCTTGCCTTCTTGAATATTGCACTTACTCGGACGGACATCTTATCATCTTGGTTCTCTTATTGCTCGCCGCCCGTCTAACGGGGGCCTATTTTTGGAGGAACTATTGCACTGCGCATTTTAACACATTTAAGACTTCCTATTGATCCTAATGATGTGCCATTAACCCCTAGGAGGCTTGATATCACTGCTATGAAAAGCCATCATTTTATTACCACCGATTCCACTTTGGATAATATGGTCTATAGAATGTTGTTTGCTGACGGGGATGAGAAAGAAATCCCTCTTCCCCAGCCAGGTTTGTTCTGTATTGACAGGCAACCATGGTCGCGCACTAAGGAGGAGGTGGATGAACATATGAAGATACAAGATTTCCACCAGCAGCATGACTCCGAGGACGCCGAGCCCTCTTACGACTATACCGTCACGTATCCGGGTGCTTCTTCTAGCACATACCCGGAATATGATCCATCTTCGTCGTACTACGGGGATACTACCTCATGGCCTCGATGGGATTGAACTCCACTTAGGCCAAAAGCCTAAGCTTGGGGGGAGGTATACCGGCATCACTCATTCTTTGCATATCATGATTGCTGGATACTTGTATGTACATGTTTGGTTTGTTTGAGTGGTTTTCTAATGAGAGGAAGATGATATTTGGGGAAGTGCTGCCTGAAAACAGATTCTGGACTGTTACCGTAAAAATTCTCAAAAATAGCCAGAACAGTATTTTGCAAAGCCAATTTTTGTGCATGTTCCCCAGGTTGTTATCTAACTTTCATTAGTTGAACACTTTTCGATCTGAGCAACTTAAGATTTTTGTAAAAATCGATTTCTGTACTGCTGTCAGGTTTTGGCAGATTTCTGCCATCTCGCTTTTCTGTGTTTCTTTTAGTTTGCTATTTCTTGCTTTCACTTGGTTTCTTTCCCAAAAAACAAAAAGACCAAAAATATTTCTGTTGTTTCTCTTCACCATTGGTTTATCTTGGTTTCTTGCATTTGTTTCGCTTTATTTGCTATTGCTAGTTTGCTATAAGAAAACCCAAAAAGATTTTGCTTTGTTTGCTTGTTTCCTTTTGTTCTTGTTCTCAAATTCGAAAACACCAAAAATATTTGCTGTTCTTCTTTGGTTTGTAAAGTTCATCACGAGTTCAATGGTCTTCGGTGGCTGGACCGTGGTTTTCATTTCATATTATCCAAGCTACACAAGTGAAAAGGCAATAATGACGATCTACGACAATCTGATTGTGGTGAGAGGCTGGTATGAACTCTATTTGTTTTCATTTTTGTACATATACTAATCCATGTGAGCATGCTTAGTTGGTTCATGTGAGGTATATGTCATTTAAGGAAGTTTAGTAGTTCATGATCTCTCATGTTAGCTCCAATTATTAATATAAGTAGAATGTCATGGATGTTTGCTTGCATTGTTTTATTCATAAGTAAGTATGGCATTGTGGTATCCTCCTCTGAATAATTCATTTATATCGACTTGGCACATGCTCACGCATGCATATGACTGAACAAAAGTCAATTAAGCCTCAATGATTTACATTGCTTCAGAGTTCTTGTATCACTTTTATGCCTCGGTTAATTTATTTTGCCGCAAGCATGATTATGACGATTCATTGCTCTCTTGATTTGTCGCTCCCTAGTCTTTTGCTAGCCTTCACTTGTACTCGAGCGGGAACGCTGCTCGTGCCTCCAAACACATGAAAACCAAGTTATTCCAGAGTGTCCACCATAAATACCTATGCATGGCATTTCAAACCATTCCAAGTAAATTCTCATGCGCTACCTTTAAAACCTTCAAAATGCTTCTCAATTTGTGTTAATGTTTCATAGCTCATGAGGAAGTATGTGGTGTTTAGCTTTCAACCTTGTCATTTACTTTTGACGGACTCTCATATGGACTAGTGGCACATCCGCTTATCCAATAATTTTGCTAAAAGAGCTGGCAATGGGATTCCCAGTCCCTAATTAATTAACTTAAATAGATACTCCTCCATGGTTTGTGATTGTTGGACGGCACCCGAAGGATTCGGTTAGCCATGGCTTGTGTAAGCAAAGGTTGGGGGGGTGTCATCATCATAATAAAACTAAACTAAAAGGCACTCCTTCATGGTATGTGATTGTTGGTAGGCACCCGAGGATTCGGTTAGCCATGGTTTGTGTAAGAAAGGTTGGAAGGAGTGCCACATAAACATGCAAATAATTCATGGGAGCCGCTCTTGAAAGTACGGTTGGCGAGGTAGTTGGTGTACCCATTACCATTCGTTGACAACAACAAACACCTCTCAAAATAATTTTACTCCTGCTTTACAAATGAAAAGCTCTAGCGCATGTTAATCCCTGCTTCCCTCTCGCGAAGGGTCAATCTTTTACTTTTATGTTGTGTCTCCATCCTTTCTTTGAGCACTTTCTTGAGAGCACAATTGTCATTCTTAGTATAATATGCTTGTCTCAAAATATGATTGATTGTGGTATAACTTTGATGCCTTTATCTTTGACAATCACTACTTCTAGTCTTTCTATGAACTCCAGAGGTGCCCGGGCATTTATGTTTTGCCGATCAAATACAGGCAAGCGAGATACCGCTTTATCATACTCTCTTATGAACATTGCAATCCTTCTTATATACTTGATTCATGATGCTTATTATTAATTGTTGGTACCTCTTCATGATTGACATAGCTGTTAGATGATCTTATTTGCATGTATCCTATTATGAACTGCTTAAGTATTAGCCATATCATGAGAATATATACATCATATGAACAAATGTGTTCGTGAAAGTTCTTTTATCGCTCGGTTGTTAACTGAATTGCTTGAGGACAAGCAATAAGCTAAGCTTAGGGGGAGTTGATACGTCCAAAACGTATCTACTTTCCCGAACACTTTTGCTATTGTTTTGCCTCTAATTTGTGTATTTTGGATGCAACTAACACGGACTAACGCTGTTTTCAGCAGAACTGTTATGGTGTCTCGTTTTTGTGCAGAAATCCAACTTTCGGGAAAAACCTCGGGATTTTGACAGAAGGCCCTATTTTCCCGAATACCGACGGAGCCAGAAGGACAAATCAAGTGGAGGCCCGAGGGCCCCACACCATAAGGCGGCGCGGCCTAGGGGGGGCCGCGCGGCCCTATGGTGTGGCCCCCTCGGCTGGCCTCCGACGCCCTCCTTCGGACTACTTATTGGCCTCGACCTAAAAATGCACGGGGAGAAGTCGAAGTCACCATAAACCCTCCAGAACGCCGCCACATCGCGAAACTCCGTCTCGGGAGCCAGAAGTCTCCGTTCTGGCACTCCGCCGGGACGGGGAATTGGAGGAGATCATTGGTGCGTAGTTGACGTGGGAGTTAGAAATCTTTGTGGTGTAGCTTTTCTTCAGTTCCCCGGCAACGGCGCCAGAAAATATGCTTGATGGCGTGTATTTCACACGTTCGTTGGGCAACCCCAAGAGGAAGGTATGATGCGCACAGCGAGCAAGTTTTCCCTCGGAAAGAAACCAAGGTTTATCGAACCAGGAGGAGCCAAGAAGCACGTTGAAGGTTGATGGCGGCGGGATGTAGTGCGGCGCAACACCGAGATTCCGGCGCCAACGTGGAACTCGCACAACACAACCAAAGTACTTTGCCCCAACGAAACAGTGAGGTTGTCAATCTCACCGGCTTGCTGTAACAAAGGATTAACCGTATTGTGTGGAAGATGATTGTTTGCAGAGAAAACGAGTAAAACAAGTATTGCAGCAGATTTGTATTTCAAGTATTAAAGAATGGACCGGGGTCCACAAGCTCACTAGAGGTGTCTCTCCCATAAGATAAAAGCATGTTGGGTGAACAAATTACAGTCGGGCAATTGACAAATAGAGAGGGCATAACAATGCACATACATGACATGATAAGTATAGTGAGATTTAATTGGGCATTACGACAAAGTACATAGACCGCCATCCAACTGCATCTATGCCTAAAAAGTCCACCTTCAGGTTATCATCCGAACCCCCTCCAGTATTAAGTTGCAAAGCAACAGACAATTGCATTAAGTATGGTATGTAATGTAATCAATAACTACATCCTTGAACATAGCATCAATGTTTTATCCCTAGTGGCAACAACACAACACAACCTTAGAACTTTCTGTCACTCGTCCCGTGTGTCAATGCGGGCATGAACCCACTATCGAGCATAAGTACTCCCTCTTGGAGTTAAAAGTAAAAACTTGGCCGAGCCTCTACTAGAAACGGAGAGCATGCAAGATCATAAACAACACATGTATAATAACTTGATAATTAACATGACATAGTATTCTCTATCCATCGGATCCCGACAAACACAACATATAGAATTACGGATAGATGATCTTGATCATGTTAGGCAGCTCACAAGATCCGACAATGATAGCACAATGGGGAGAAGACAACCATCTAGCTACTGCTATGGACCCATAGTCCAGGGGTAGACTACTCACTCATCACTCCGGAGGCGACCATGGCGGTGTAGAGTCCTCCGGGAGATGAATCCCCTCTCCGGCAGGGTGCCGGAGGCGATCTCTCGGATCCCCGAGATGGGATCGGCGGCGACGGCGTCTCGCAAGGTTTTCCGTATCGTGGCTCTCGGTACCGGGGGTTTCGTCACGGAGGCTATTTGTAGGCGGAAGGGTAGGTCAAGAGGCGGCACGGGGGCCCCACACCACGGGGCCGCGCGGCCAAGGGGGGCCGCGCCGCCCTATAGTGTGGCCCCTCCGTGGCCCCTCTTCGTCTCTCCTTCGGACTTCTGGAAGCTTCGTGAGAAAATAGGCCCCTGGACTTTGATTTCGTCCAATTCCGAGAATATTTCGTTACTAGGATTTCTGGAACCAAAAACAGCAGAA
The DNA here is from genome assembly GCF_022539505.1 of Lolium rigidum. Lineage (NCBI taxonomy): Eukaryota > Viridiplantae > Streptophyta > Magnoliopsida > Poales > Poaceae > Lolium > Lolium rigidum. The sequence continues at coordinate 233,762,781 of NC_061513.1, read as the reverse complement.
AACAACGAATCGGCACTTCGGCATCTTGTTAATAGGTTAGTTCCGGAAAATGCACAAATATGACATAAAGTGTGCATAAAACATGTAGGTATCATCAATAATATGGCATAGAACATAAGAAATTATCGATACGTCGGAGACGTATCAAGCATCCCCAAGCTTAGTTCTGTTCGTCCCGAGCAGGTAAAACGATAACAAAGATAATTTCTGAAGTGATATGCCATCATAACCTTGATCATACTATTTGTAAACATATGTAGTGGATGCAGCGATCATAACAATGGTGATGACATGAGTAAACAGGTGAATCATATAGCAAATACTTTTCATGAATAGTACTTCAAGACAAGTATTAATAAGTCTTACATAAGAGTTAACTCATAAAGCAATAAATCAAAGTAAAGGTGTTGAAGCAACACAAAGGAAGATTAAGTTTCAGCGGTTGCTTTCAACTTGTAACATGTATATCTCATGGATAATTGTCAACATAGAGTAATATAACAAGTACAATATGCAAGTATGTAGGAATCAATGCACGGTTCACACAAGTGTTTGCTTCTTGAGGTGGAGAGAGATAGGTGAACTGACTCAACATAAAAGTAAAGAGAATGGTCCTTCAAAGAGGAAAGCATCGATTGCTATATTTGTGCTAGAGCTTTGATTTTGAAAACATAAAGAGAGCATAAAAATAAAGTTTTGAGAGGTGTATGTTGTTGTCAACGAATGGTAGCGGGTACTCTAACCCCCTTGCCAGGCAAACCTTCAAAGAGCGGCTCCCATTCTATTTTATTTTTGGGTGGCACTCCTTCCAACCTTTCTTTCACAAACCATGGCTAACCGAATCCTCGGGTGCCTGCCAACAATCTCATACCATGAAGGAGTACCTTTTTATTTTAGTTTTATTATGATGACACTCCTCCCAACCTTTGCTTACACAAGCCATGGCTAACCGAATCCTTCGGGTGCCGTCCAACAATCACATACCATGGAGGAGTGTCTATTTTTGTTAATTAATTTGGGACTGGGAATCCCATTGCCAGCTCTTTTTGCAAAATTATTGGATAAGCGGATGAAGCCACTAGTCCATTGGTGAAAGTTGCCCAACAAGATTGAAAGATAAACACCACATACTTCCTCATGAGCTATAAAACATTGACACAAATCAGAGGTGATAAATTTTGAATTGTTTAAAGGTAGCACTCAAGCAATTTACTTTGGAATGGCGGAGAAATACCATGTAGTAGGTAGGTATGGTGGACACAAATGGCATAGTGGTTGGCTTAAGTATTTGGATGCATGAGAAGTATTCCCTCTCGATACAAGGTTTAGGTTAGCAAGGTTATTTGAAACAAACACAAGGATGAACGGTACAGCAAAACTCACATAAAAGACATATGGTAAACATTATAAGACTCCATACCGTCTTCCTTGTTGTTCAAAACTCAATACTAGATGTTATCTAGACTCTAGAGAAACCAAATATGCAAACCAAATTAACAAGCTCTAAGTATTTCTTCATTAATGGGTGCAAAGTATATGATGCAAGAGCTTAAACATGAGCACAACAATTGCCAAGTATCAAATTATCCAAGACATTTTAGAGTTACTACATGTAGCATTTTCCAATTCCAACCATATAACAATTTAACGAAGGAGAAACTTCGCCATGAATACTATGAGTAGAACCTAAGGACATATTTGTCCATATGCAACAACGGAGCGTGTCTCTCTCCCATAAAGTGAATGCTAGGATCCATTTTATTCAAACAAAACAAAAAAACAAAAACAAACCGACGCTCCAAGCAAAGTACATAAGATGTGGCCGAATAAAAATATAGTTTCAGGGGAGGAACCTCGATAATGTTGTCGATGAAGAAGGGGATGCCTTGGGCATCCCCAAGCTTAGACGCTTGAGTCTTCTTAATATATGCAGGGGTGAACCACCGGGGCATCCCCAAGCTTAGAGCTTTCACTCTCCTTGATCATATTGCATCATACTCCTCTCTTGATCCTTGAAAACTTCCTCCACACCAAACTCGAAACAACTCATTAGAGGGTTAGTACATAATAAAAATTCACATGTTCAGAGGTGACACAATCATTCTTAACACTTCTGGACATTGCATAAAGCTACTGGACATTAATGGATCAAAGAAATTCATCCAACATAGCAAAAGAGGCAATGCGAAATAAAAGACAGAATCTGTCAAAACAGAACAGTCCGTAAAGATGGATTTTATTAGGCCACCAGACTTGCTCAAACGAAAATGCTCAAATTGAATGAAAGTTGCGTACATATCTGAGGATCACTCACGTAAATTGGCATAATTTTCTGAGTTACCTACAGAGAATTAGACCCAGATTCGTGACAGCAAAGAAATCTGTTTCTGCGCAGTAATCCAAATCTAGTACTTTCTTTTCTATCAAAGACTTTACTTGGCACAACAAAACATAAAACTAAGATAAGGAGAGGTTGCTACAGTACTAAACAACTTCCAAGACACAAAATAAAAACAAAGTACTGTAGGTAAAAACATGGGTTGTCTCCCATAAGCGCTTTTCTTTAACGCCTTTCAGCTAGGCGCAGAAAGTGTATCTCAAGTATTATCGAAGGGTGGTGCTTCTTCAGCGGGGTGCGGAGTTTTCTCAACCAGGCATAGTATATTAGATAAATAAGTTTTAGCATCTCCCTTTTCATTAGTTTTAGGCGTGCTACTCTCATCAAACAAATTTTCGGGAACAAGCCAAGCATAGTTATTTTCTAGCGCATCATTCATAGCTAGGAGCTTACATGGTATTGGTGCTTTGATCTCCCCACCATCATCAATATTATTAGTGTATCTTATTCTATCCATATCCATCTTTTCAAGGAGACTAACAAAATTAGTAGGGGAACCAAGCATATTAAATTTAGCAAAGACCTTTCTAGCTTCTCTTGCTAGACCACCAAATTCTAAGAAGGGTTTCTAAAACAAAATCTTTCTTTTCCCCTTCTTCCATATCACCAAGTGTGAAAAACATGTGTTGGATTATAGGATTGAGATTAACAAATTTAGTTTCCAACGTGCGAACTAAAGCAAGCAGCAGCAATTTCATAAGTGGGAGCAAGGTCTACCAAGTGTCTATCTTCGAAATCTTCAACGGTACTAACATGGGTGAAAAATTCTTCTATATTGTTCCTCCCAATTATAGACCCTTGTCCTACCGGTATGTTCTTTGCGGTAAAATCAAAAGGAAACATGATGAATCAAGTAAAGTAAATGCAAGTAAACTAATTTTTTTGTGTTTTCGATATAGCAAACAAGATAGCAAATAAAGTAAAGCTAGCAACTAATTTTTTTGTGTTTTGATATAATGCAGCAAACAAAGTAGTAAATAAAATAAAGCAAGACAAAAACAAAGTAAAGAGATTGAGAAGTGGAGACTCCCCTTGCAGCGTGTCTTGATCTCCCCGGCAACGGCGCCGGAAAATATGCTGGTGCGTAGTTGACGTGGGAGTTAGAAATCTTTGTGGTGTAGCTTTTCTTCGGTTCCCGGCAACGGCGCCGGAAAATATGCTTGATGGCGTGTATTTCACACGTTCGTTGGGCAACCCCAAGAGGAAGGTATGATGCGCACAGCAGCAAGTTTTCCCTCGTAAAGAAACCAAGGTTTATCGAACCAGGAGGAGCCAAGAAGCACGTTGAAGGTTGATGGCGGCGGGATGTAGTGCGGCGCAACACCAGAGATTCCGGCGCCAACGTGGAACCTGCACAACACAACCAAAGTACTTTGCCCCAACGAAACAGTGAGGTTGTCAATCTCACCGGCTTGCTGTAACAAAGGATTAACCGTATTGTGTGGAAGATGATTGTTTGCAGAGAAAACAAGTAAAACAAGTATTGCGACAGATTTGTATTTCAGGTATTAAAGAATGGACCGGGGTCCACAGTTCACTAGAGGTGTCTCTCCCATAAGATAAAAGCATGTTGGGTGAACAAATTACAGTCGGGCAATTGACAAATAGAGAGGGCATAACAATGCACATACATGACATGATAAGTATAGTGAGATTTAATTGGGCATTACGACAAAGTACATAGACCGCCATCCAATCGCATCTATGCCTAAAAAGTCCACCTTCGAGGTTATCATCCGAACCCCCTCCAGTATTAAGTTGCAAAGCAACAGTACAATTGCATTAAGTATGGTGCGTAATGTAATCAATAACTACATCCTTGAACATAGCATCAATGTTTTATCCCTAGTGGCAACAAGACAACACAACCTTAGAACTTTCATCGTCATCGTCCTGGTGTCAATGCAGGCATGAACCCACTATCGAGCATAAGTACTCCCTCTTGGAGTTAAAAGTAAAAACTTGGCCGAGCCTCTACTAGAAACGGAGAGCATGCAAGATCATAAACAACACATGTATAATAACTTGATAATTAACATGACATAGTATTCTCTATCCATCGGATCCCGACAAACACAACATATGGAATTACAGATAGATGATCTTGATCATGTTAGGCAGCTCACAAGATCCGACAATGATAGCACAATGGGGAGAAGACAACCATCTAGCTACTGCTATGGACCCATAGTCCAGGGGTAGACTACTCACTCATCACTCCGGAGGCGACCATGGCGGTGTAGAGTCCTCCGGGAGATGAATCCCCTCTCCGGCGAGGTGCCGGAGGCGATCTCTCGGATCCCCCGAGATGGGATCGGCGGCGACGGCGTCTCGGTAAGGTTTTCCGTATCGTGGCTCTCGGTGCGGGGGTTTCGTCACGGAGGCTATTTGTAGGCGGAAGGGTAGGTCAAGAGGCGGCACGGGGGCCCCACACCACGGGGCCGCGCCGCCTATAGTGTGGCCCCTCCGTGGCCCCTCTTCGTCTCTCCTTCGGACTTCCGGAAGCTTCGTGAGAAAATAGGCCCCTGGGCTTTGATTTCGTCCAATTCCGAGAATATTTCGTTACTAGGATTTCGGAACCAAAAACAGCAGAAAACAGACAACGGCACTTCGGCATCTTGTTAATAGGTTAGTTCCAGAAAATGCACAAATATGACATAAAGTGTGCATAAAACATGTAGGTATCATCAATAATATGGCATAGAACATAAGAAATTATCGATACGTCGGAGACGTATCAATCATCGCCATCATCACCGCCAACGCCTCTCCATCAACCAGCCATGTTTCCCCCATCCATGTGTGAGTAATTCCCCCGCTGTAGGCCGAAGGGGATGGTAGGGATTGGATGAGATTGGTCATGTAATAGCATAAGATTGTTAGGGCATAGTGCCTAGTATCCGTAGATGTTACTTTTATGATATTGTTGCAACTTGTTATGCTTAATGCTTGTCACTAGGGCCCGAGTGCCATGATCTCAGATCTGAACATGTTATTGATTCATGAAGATATTCGTTGTTTATGATCTTACCTGCGGTGACCCAGCATACCACGGCATGTTGTAGTATACAAGTCGTTGATATGATCTTTGTGAAGGGACTTCTTCACAATTTGCCATATCCCTCAGAGTGGTACAACAGAAACATTGCAGGTCATAACACTCCATACTTTATTACAAACATTGTCTTAACAAGTTGGTATTCTCACAGGTCCTATGAGAACACCCTAAGATACTACTTAAGTACGATTACAACTCATAACAAATATAAAAGAGAGCTCAACAACTTATTTAGGTAAGTTCTACGTTGCTCGGCTCTATGATGCTAGGGTATGTCACTACTCCTCCACCTCCGTGTCATCTGGTCCGTAGACTATCCCATAGTCTACGCCTTCCACTCCGCCGGTAAGATCAGGTTCTTCGTAGACCAGCTCGCAACTTCCTTCTAGTGCTCCATCGTTGATGGCCTCCACTTCCGGATCAAAGTCTAGCAAGGGTGTCGAAAGAAAGTGAGTACAGAGGTACTCAGCAAGTTCTAAAAGAATAAAAGGTGTTTGATGCACTAGCTACGACCATTGATCAGGAAATCGCCGGTCAATGCATGTTTTGCAATCATTTCTTCAAAAGGTTGCTTTTATTATGAAAACTATGCCCGTCAGTCTTCACAGGTTGACTAGAACTTCGTGGAGTTCCTTTCCTGCCGCGTTCGCAGCTTCCTTCCCGGAACAAGGAGTGACAGCCACAATTTGATACACTCGCAGAGGTGCGTTACTTTTCCCACAAGAGATCTCACCCCTTTTGCCATCCGCAGGGACTTGCCCCCGTTCACACTTCCTTTGGTGTGAGGCCAGGTATAAAGATCCAAGCCCACACCGCCTTCTCCGCGACTGCAAACCCACCCTTTTGTCCAACCGTACACCTCCAGTAGACTTATCCCCATAATACGGCTTTACTCATGGTGTACTCCGGACAATCCCTCATAGATCGTAGAGCCTATCATCACTAATGGATGGGGATTTAAAAGGATTCCCCAACCTATTGCGGCAGTGCCTCCAGCACCCCACCGGCTCTCCGATCCGTTGGCGTGCAGAAGGGAAAAGATACGGCTGGCTTCCCCAGAGCCATTATAGATCTCATGGTCAACGCGGTTTGTACGGCGCTAGAATCCCTGGACGGCATTGGTAATTTAATCCTAGGGTGATATAACCCATTGCAATGGAACCTCCACCATATCAACACATACCATGGTTCCATTGCCAGCCACATAGTCATATTCATAGTTGGAAAGTAACATTTCATTTGCGATGCAGGAATGATAAGTATATAGCTTTGCATTAAAGTAATAGAAAATACTCAAGTTGGTATGAGCAAGGGTGAACTTGCTCGTGGATCGCGAGATACTGCGGTTCAATGCGATTGATGGAACCCGGACCTCGGGTTCTGTAAGAAGCATCATTGCCCGGTAAGGACAATGTTATAAAATCCAAATAATGCAATCATGGATGTATTATTTTATGTTGGATCCCTTTACCCCGTTGAGTTATAGCAGTTTAGGGTTGTATTTAAGATTTATGTCTTTGACGGTAATTTACAATTGATTTAAAAGTCTTAATCATTGTAATTCACACAAAGTACAACAATTCAAAGTAAAACTATTTTACTTGATGATTTCCTTAGTCATTCCAAAATAATTTGAAATTATAGAGTCACCTCTATAGTTTTTGGAATAAAAAGGAATATAGTATTTTTCTTAGAAAAATACCTTTTGCAATAGACATGACTTGGAATATAAGAATTTCATTTTGAAATGTTTGAAAATAAGTATTTGAACTTATTTGAGATTTTTCCTTGAATTTTTAAATGCAAGGAAATAATAGTTTAAAATTCCAAGTGATTATTTAAATTCGAGAATTCATAATTTTGAATTTGTTTCATAAACTCCATTTCATATTTTATTCTTGTTAAGGTTTATTTTTCATTCATTAATCCAATTTTTAATGGATTTTTAGAGTTATATTTGATTTATTAAAATTTGGTAAAGTTTTGTCTTTTTATTAAATGTAAAAAGACCAAAATACCCCCCTGGACCCATATTGGGCCCAACCCAATAACCTAGGCCCATGGGACAGCCCACTAAGGCTTGCCCCATAGTGGCTCGGTGGCGCCGAACGGCCCACCCCACTCACTCTCTCGGCCCTCTCACTCTCTTCGTCCCTAACCCTAGCTCCTGCGACGCCCGTGGCGATGGCGTCGCCGCCATGGCCGCCGCCTCGCTCCGGCCAGCTCCTAGCTCCTCCGCCGTAGCTACCTACCGAACCTGAACCGCCGCGTGCAGATCTATCGATCTGTCCGCATAGTTTTCCCCTTCTCTTCCTCTCCTGGCGAATCGCCTCCGATCTGGATCTCGGGAAGAATCGCCTCGACGAACTCCGGCGAGATCTCGTCCTCGCCGACGATGGGTGCGCGCCTGGGGTTGACCTGGCGCGGGTGCTGCTCGCAGTACTCGTGCCGTCGCCTCAGGTGCTTGCTACGGTGGTGCTGGTTCGTGTCTGGGTTCGCCGGCGTAACGTCGGCGCCTACCCTGGACTTGCAGTTGTTAGGGCCGCGCGAGCACTGCCTCGCCATGCCCTAGCCTCTGCTTCCAGGCGCAAGTAAGTGTTGCATCTCTTACTTCTCTTCTGTGCGCCTCCTCTTGTTACTGTTCTTCTTCCTCCTCAAGCTCTGTTGTTCTCTGGTGATCCTGTGATCACGCAGAGCCATGCTATTGATGTGCAATTTGTCTGTGCTTCTGTTTGCTGCAAGCTCATGGCCCAATTACCATTTACTGGTACTGGCACATGCTGCTTTGCTTGCTATTCATGTTGTGCTTGCTTCTCTGCTGCTCCTAGCATGCTTTGTACTTGCCATGCTTTGTTGTGCTTGCTCAAAAGCTAACTATGCCATGCTATGCTTGGTTATGACTTGCTTGTGCTTACTGGTCTATCATGCTTGCTTGTCTAGGTGTACTTGTGATGCATCTGTGACACTTGTGTATGTGCCAGTGGTGCTTGTGATATGCTTCAGTGCTTCCTCTGCAAGCCAATGATCCATTGAATCATTTCTTGCTTGTTGGCTAACTTTCTTGTGTAGCTTGGCTTGCTATAATTGACCCATTTGATCAATTGATTATCAGTGATAGCTTACTGGCTAATACTGTGGCTAAATGATTTAATTATCTTTGTGATGCTGATGCTCAAGCATCACTGTGTTGTTGCTTACTTGTGCTGTGGCTCATCTTAGCTACCTAGACTTGCTCTAGTGGCTATAGATTAAACTGTGTTGCCTTATATTATGTTGCTGTCAGTATTAAGCATGGATCTGTGATAAATTCATGCTTGTATTAATTAAATTATGATGAACTGCTTATGCAGTAATGATTTAAATGATTTGCTTGCAAATGACTTAGCTATTCATGATTATCTGGCAAGCAAATAGAGTCTGAATCCATTTCTGGATAGTGATGTGATATATTTGGCTTTCTCTTAATTGATTCTAAGTGTGATGTGACCTCAGTAGCCTTGCTACTGACTGGTTGCTCACATGGTTGGTTGGATCTTGTTGGCTACTCATCTTTGCTTGCATATTTGGGGATCATAATAAATATGAATGCCAATATGCTTGCTCGTGAAGAAATCTAGGGTTTCTGATGGTTGTGTGCTTAAGATTTACTGGTGTAGTCTTAGCTGCTAATCTATGCCATCTACTGGTGCTATCCGTGCATCTAATGCGGCTAGTGTGTGCATCTGTGCATATGTGCTAGTTTCTGTGTACAAGATCTGTACCTAGATGCTTTTTGTTTTAGTGGCTTTTGACTGGCAGTATTCCTTGGTAAAAACCAAGTGATGATCTACCCATATGAGCATCTGCTCATCCCATGCTTATTTCATGCATATGATGGATCAGATCCCTTGGATCTTTTCCAGGAACAAAGTATACCTTGTTCCAGCTCCTAGAAAGAAATGTTTTGTTGATGTAGACTTGTGGTTTGTGTCACAGCCCTTCACCTCCAGGTCTTGGATGATCTTCTCAGGTCACCATGATTTCTGGTGGTTGAGTGGGTGTGTGTGTTGGTTCTGTGCTTGAGCAAGCCTGGATGAATTGTGCTTGTTCTTGCTTCACCCTTACCTGGTGAATCCTTATCTGGTCGACTGGTTACTATTTCTAGGGTTTGTGTCCCTTTTATATGAACCACGCTTCGTTCCTGCATTGACACACAAGCCTGGCTTGCTTTGGTGACTAAGCTGATGCATGGCCTTGTTGTTGCCTGCCCAGCACACTTGAGCTGTGTGCTCTCATATGCTGAAACTTGAGCCCCTGGTGGTGCTCAGGTTTGGTCTGCTGCTGCCCTTATCTTGTGTTGTCCATGGTTTTGGACAAGCACAAGTGTGCATGACACTTGGTTCTGTCCAAACTGAATTCTTTGGCTAACACTAACATTACGGCTAGTGTTGGTGTTTTATTTTGCAGGTTTTTGAAGATGAATATGGCCAGAAGATATTCTCCAAGTCATTTAGTCTAGATTTTAGTTTAGGAGCAATATTGTAATCTTCATTTTCATTTCTGTTTATTATTCATCAATTCTTGTATCAAGAATGTTGTAAAGACAATGTAATCTGTGTTGTGATATCAATAAAGCTCAAGTTTTTGTCTATGAGCTTTTGCTTTATGTAATGTTTATATTCTAAATTAAATATTGTATTTAATATTCAATTGTGAAATTCAAAGCTATTTGAATTCATAAGTTGTGTTTGAATTGAGAATTCATATTTATATTGTTCAATGCTTATTGTTAAATGTATTAACACTTGTCAAATGAAATCATTCCGCAAATCAATAAGATACAAAAGAGATCATGTCGAAATTCCCCTAACTCACATTGCTTAACCCTAAGTGCAGAATGAGAGAGAACCTCGATCCCTCTTAGGTTTAGTTGCAATAGGCGCGAAATTTTCCCCCGTTTTGCAATGAAATGCACATCCCATTTCTAAATCTACCCTTCGTTTTTCCTATGTTCTGGGTTATTACAGCCTCTCCCCCTTAACAGAAACTTCGTCCCGAAGTTAAGATTGGTACCTGAACATATCGGGGTATGACTTCCTCAATTCTTCTTCCGTCTCCCAAGTTGCTTCTCGCTCAGGATGATGTTGCCATTGCACTTTGCAGTATTTGATTGCCCTGTTTCTTAACTTCTTCCATTGTACTTCTAAGATCTTTTCGAGGCCTTTCCACATAAGTTAAATCAGATTGCAATTCTATTTCCTCATATGTGATAGGATCATCCAGTGCCTTCAAACACTTCCTGAGTTGTGATACATGAAATACATTATGAACTTGACTTAGTTGTGCCGGTAACTCCAACTCAAAAGCTGTTCCTCGATTCTGACTGATTATCTTAAATGGTCCAATATATCGAGGGCTTAACTTTCCTTTCACTCCGAACCTCTTAAATCCTTTCATTGGGCTAACCTTTAAATATACCATGTCTCCCACTTTCGGTTCCCAATCTCTTCTCTTTAAGTTCACGTAACTCTTCTGACGACTCTGAGCTATTTTTAGTCTATCCCGGATCACCTCGATGACTTCTTGTCTCTCCTTGATGTAGTCCGGTGTAAACTCCATGTTTTCTCCGGTTTCAAACCAACAAATTGGTGATCTACACTTCCTTCCGTACAATGCTTCGTACGGTGCCATCTGAATACTACTCTGATAACTATTGTTATATGAGAACTCCGCTAAAGGTAAATGATCCTCCCATGAGCCTCCAAAGTTCAGAGCACAAGCTCTAAGCATGTCTTCAAGTATCTGATTGGTTCTTTCGATTTGTCCTCCGGTTTGTGGATGATATGCTGATGTCTACGGGAGCTTCTATTCTTGTAGACAGTGTTGGGCCTCCAAGAGCAGAGGTTTGTAGAACAGCAGCAAGTTTCCCTTAAGTGGATCACCCAAGGTTTATCGAACTCAGGGAGGAAGAGGTCAAAGATATCCCTTTCATGCAACCCTGCAACCACAAAGCAAGAAGTCTCTTGTGTCCCCAACACACCTAATAGGTGCACTAGTTCGGCGAAGAGATAGTGAAATACGAGGTGGTATGAATAAGCAGTAGCAACGGCACCGGAAAAGTGCTTTGCCCGGGACGAGTAAACAAGCAGTAGTAACGCAGCGAGTAGTAACGCAGCGAGTAGTAACGCAGTAAAACGAGTAAACAAGCAGCGATAGCGATATTTAGGAACAAGGCCTAGGGATTAGACTTTCACTAGTGGACACTCTCAACATTGATCACATAACGGAATAGATAAATGCATACTCTACACTCTTGTTGGATGATGAACACATTGCGTAGGATTACACGAACCCTCAATGCCGGAGTTAACAAGCTCCACAATTCAATGTTCATATTTAAATAACCTTAGAGTGCAAGAAAGATCAACACGACTAAACCAAGTACTAACACAGACATGCACACTCGTCACCTTCACACTATGTAGGAGGAATAGATCACATCAATACCATCATAGCAATAGTTAACTTCACAATCTACAAGAGATCATAATCATAGCCTACGCCAAGTACTAACACGGATGCACACACTGTCACCATTACACCATGCAGGAGGAATAAACTACTTTAATAACATCACTAGAGTAGCACATAGATAAATTGTGATACAAAACACATTGCAATCATAAAGAGATATAAATAAGCACTTCACTACGCCATTCGAACGGTGAATAAGTATTCTCGTGAAATATAGCCTAAGAGACCCACACGGTGCACACACTCGTCACCTTTACACACGTGGGACAAGGAGTCTCCAGGAGATCACATAAGTAAAACTCACTTGACTAGCACAATGACATCTAGATTACAAGCATCATCATATGAATCTCAATCATGTAAGGCAGCTCATGAGATTATTGTATTGAAGCACATAGGAGAGAGATGAACCACATAGCTACCGGTACAGCCCCGAGCCTCGATGGAGAACTACTCCCTCCTCATGGGAGCAGCAGCGGTCATGAAGATGGCGGTGGAGATGGCAGCGGTGTCGATGGAGAAGCCTTCCGGGGGCACTTCCCCGCTCCGGCAGGGTGCCGGAACAGAGACTCCTGTCCCCCAGATCTTGGCTTCGTGATGGCGGCGGCTCTGGAAGGTTTTCCGTATCGTGGTTTTTCGCATCAGGGTTTTCTCGACGGAGGCTTTAAATAGGCGAAGAGGCGGCGCAGGAGGGCTGAAGGGGCGACGACACCATAGGCTGGCGCGGCCAGGGCCCAGGCCGCGCCACCCTATCATCTGGGGCCCACAGGGCCCCCCTCTGGCGGCTCTCGGGTGTTCTGGATGCTTCCGGTGAAAATAGGAACCCGGGTCTTGATTTCGTCCAATTCCGAGAATATTTCGTTACTAGGATTTCTAAAACCAAAAACAGACAGAAAACGAAGAATCGGCACTTCGGCATCTTGTTAATAGGTTAGTTCCAGAAAATGCACGAATATGACATAAAGTGTGCATAAAACATGTAGGTATCATCAATAATATGGCATGGAACATAAGAAATTATCGATACGCCGGAGGCGTATATCAGCATCCCCAAGCTTAGTTCTGCTCGTCCCGAGCAGGTAAAACGATAACAAGGATAATTTCTGAAGTGACATGCCATCATAACCTTGATCATACTATTTGTAAACATATGTAATGAATGCAGCGATCAAAACAATGGTAATGACATGAGTAAACAAGTGAATCATAAAGCAAAGACTTTTCATGAATAGTACTTCAAGACAAGCATCAATAAGTATTGCATAAGAGTTAACTCATAAAGCAATAAATCAAAGTAAAGGTATTGAAGCAACACAAAGGAAGATTAAGTTTCAGCGGTTTCTTTCAACTTGTAACATGTATATCTCATGGATAATTGTCAACATAGAGTAATATAACAAGTACAATATGCAAGTATGTAGGAATCAATGCACAGTTCACACAAGTGTTTGCTTCTTGAGGTGGAGAGAGATAGGTGAACTGACTCAACATAAAAGTAAAAGAATGGTCCTTCAAAGAGGAAAGCATCGATTGCTATATTTGTGCTAGAGCTTTTATTTTGAAAACATGAAACAATTTTGTCAACGGTAGTAATAAAGCATATGAGTTATGAAAGTTATATCTTACAAGTTGCAAGTCTCATGCATAGTATACTAATAGTGCCCGCACCTTGTCCTAATTAGCTTGGACTACCGGATCTTTGCAATGCACATGTTTTAACCAAGTGTCACAATGGGGTACCTCCATGCCGCCTTGTACAAAGGCTAAGGAGAAAGCTCGCATTTTGGATTTCTCGCTTTTGATTATTCTCAACTTAGACATCCATACCGGGACAACATGGACAACGAGATAATGGACTCCTCTTTAATGCATAAGCATGTGGCAACAATTATTATTCTCATATGAGATTGAGGATATATGTCCAAGACTGAAACTTCCACCATGAATCATGGCTTTAGTTAGCGGCCCAAAGTTCTTCTCTAACAATATGCATGCTCCAACCATTAAGGTGGTAGATCTCTCTTACTTCGGACAAGACGGACATGCATAGCAACTCACATGATATTCAACAAAGAATAGTTGATGGCGTCCACGAAGCATGGTTATCGCACAACAAGCAACTTAATAAGAGATAAAGTGCATAAGTACATATTCAATACCACAATAGTTTTTAAGCTATTTGTCCCATGAGCTATATATTGCAAAGGTGAATGATGGAATTTTAAAGGTAGCACTCAAGCAATTTACTTTGGAATGGCGGATAAATACCATGTAGTAGGTAGGTATGATGGACACAAATGGCATAGTGGTTGGCTCAAGTATTTTGGATGCATGAGAAGTATTCCCTCTCGATACAAGGTTTAGGCTAGCAAGGTTATTTGAAACAAACACAAGGATGAACCGGTGCAGCAAAACTCACATAAAAGACACATTGTAAACATTATAAGACTCAACACCGTCTTCCTTGTTGTTCAAACTCAATACTAGAAATTATCTAGACTCTAGAGAAACCAAATATGCAAACCAAATTAGCAAGCTCTAAGTGTTTCTTCATTAATGGGTGCAAAGTATATGATGCAAGAGCTTAAATATGAGCACAACAATTGCCAAGCATCAAATTATCCAAGACATTTTAGAGTTACTACATGTAGCATTTTCCAATTCCAACCATATAACAATTTAACGAAGAAGAAACTTCGCCATGAACACTAAAAGATAAAGCGAAGAACACATGTGTTCATATGAACCAGCGGAGCGTGTCTCTCTCCCACACAAGCATTTATTAAAACAAAAACAAAAACAAACCGACGCTCCAAGCAAAGTGCATAAGATGTGACGGAATAAAAATATAGTTTCAGGGGAGGAACCTGATAATGTTGTCGATGAAGAAGGGGATGCCTTGGGCATCCCCAAGCTTAGACGCTTGAGTCTTCTTATAATATGCAGGGGTGAACCACCGGGGCATCCCCAAGCTTAGAGCTTTCACTCTTCTTGATCATAGTATATCATCCTCCTCTCTTGACCCTTGAAAACTTCCTCCACACCAAACTCGAAACAACTCATTAGAGGGTTAGTGCATAATAAAAATTAACATGTTCAGAGGTGACACAATCATTTTTAACACTTCTGGACATTGCATAAAGCTACTGGACATTAATGGATCAAAGAAATTCATCCAACATAGCAAAAGAGGCAATGCGAAATAAAAGGCAGAATCTGTCAAAACAGAACAGTCCGTAAAGATGGATTTTATTAGGCCACCAGACTTGCTCAAATGAAAATGCTCAAATTGAATGAAAGTTGCGTACATATCTGAGGATCATGCACGTAAATTTGCTTAATTTTCTGAGCTACCTACAGGGAGGTAGACCCAGATTCGTGACAGCAAAGAAATCTGGAACTGCGCAGTAATCCAAATCTAGTACTTACTTTACTATCAAAGACTTTACTTGGCACAACAAAACTCAAAACTAAGATAAGGAGAGGTTGCTACAGTAGTAAACAACTTCCAAGACACAAATATAAAACAAAGTACTGTAGCAAAATAACACATGGGTTATCTCCCAAGAAGTTCTTTCTTTATAGCCATTAAGATGGGCTCAGCGGTTTTAATGATGCACTCGCAAGAAATAGTATTTGAAGCAAAAGAGAGCATCAAGAGGCAAATTCAAAACACATTTAAGCCTAACATGCTTCCTATGCATAGGAATCTTGTAAATAAACAAGTTCATGAAGAGCAAAGTAACAAGCATAGGAAGATAAAACAAGTGTAGCTTCAAAAATTTCAGCACATAGAGATGTGTTTTAGTAACATGAAAATTTCTACAACCATATTTTCCTATCTCATAATAATTTTCAGTAGCATCATGAGCAAACTCAACAATATAACTATCACATAAAGCATTCTTATCATGAGTCTCATGCATAAAATTATTACTCTCCACATAGGCATAATCAATTTTATTAGTTGTAGTGGGAGCAAATTCAACAAAGTAGCTATCATTATTATTCTCATCAAGTGTAGGAGGCATAGTATAATCACAACAAAATTTACTCTCCATAGTAGGTGGCACCAAAAGACCACTATCATCATAATCATCATAAATAGGAGGCAAAGTATCATCAAAGAAAATTTTCTCCTCAATGCTTGGGGGACTAAAAAGATCATGAAAACCAGCTTCCCCAAGCTTAGAACTTTCTATATCATTATCAACAATGGTGTTCAAAGCGTTCATACTAATATTACTACCAGCATGCAAATAAGATTTCATAGGTTTTTTAATTTTCGCATCAAACAATCCAAGTTTTAAATCAGGAAATAGAATAAGAAGCTCATTGTTGTCCATTATGCCAAACTAGTGTAAACAAGAAACAAAAAGATGCAATTGCAGGATCTAAAGGAAATAGCTTCGAGCACACACACAACGGTAACGGAAAAGTACTTTACCCGAGACCGGAGTATGAGAGCCTTTTACCTTTCCTCCCGGCAACGGCGCCGGAAAAGTGCTTGATGTCTACGGGAGCTTCTATTCTTGTAGACAGTGTTGGGCCTCCAAGAGCGAGAGGTTTGTAGAACAGCGACAAGTTTCCCTTAAGTGGATCACCCAAGGTTTATCGAACTCGGGGAGGAAGAGGTCAAAGATATCCCTCTCATGCAACCCTGCAACCACAAAGCAAGAAGTCTCTTGTGTCCCCAACACACCTAATAGGTGCACTAGTTCGGCGAAGAGATAGTGAAATACGAGGTGGTATGAATAAGCGAGTAGCAACGGCACCGGAAAAGTGCTTTGCCCGGGACGATAAACAAGCGAGTAGTAACGCAGCAGTAGTAACGCAGCAGTAGTAACGCAATAAAATAGTAAACAAGCAGCGATAGCGATATTTAGGAACAAGGCCTAGGGATTAGACTTTCACTAGTGGACACTCTCAACATTGATCACATAACGAGAATAGATAAATGCATACTCTACACTCTTGTTGGATGATGAACACATTGCGTAGGATTACACGAACCCTCAATGCCGGAGTTAACAAGCTCCACAATTCAATATTCATATTTAAATAACCTTAGAGTGCAAGAAAGATCAACACGACTAAACCAAGTACTAACACAGCATGCACACTGTCACCTTCACACTATGTAGGAGGAATAGATCACATCAATACCATCATAGCAATAGTTAACTTCACAATCTACAAGAGATCATAATCATAGCCTACGCCAAGTACTAACACGGATGCACACACTGTCACCATTACACCATGCAGGAGGAATAAACTACTTTAATAACATCACTAGAGTAGCACATAGATAAATTGTGATACAAAACACATTGCAATCATAAAGAGATATAAATAAGCACTTCACTACGCCATTCATAACGGTGAATAAGTATTCTGTGAAATATAGCCTAAGAGACCCACACGGTGCACACACTGTCACCTTTACACACGTGGGACAAGGAGTCTCCGGAGATCACATAAGTAAAACTCACTTGACTAGCACAATGACATCTAGATTACAAGCATCATCATATGAATCTCAATCATGTAAGGCAGCTCATGAGATTATTGTATTGAAGCACATAGGAGAGAAATGAACCACATAGCTACCGGTACAGCCCCGAGCCTCGATGGAGAACTACTCCCTCCTCATGGGAGCAGCAACGGTCATGAAGATGGCGGTGGAGATGGCAGCGGTGTCGATGGAGAAGCCTTCCGGGGGCACTTCCCCGCTCCGGCAGGGTGCCGGAACAAAGACTCCTGTCCCCCAGATCTTGGCTTCGCGATGGCGGCGGCTCTGGAAGGTTTTCCGTATCGTGGTTTTTCGCCTCGGGGTTTTCTCGACGGAGGCTTTAAATAGGCGAAGAGGCGGCGCAGAGGGCCGAAGGGGCGACGACACCATAGGCCGGCGCGGCCGGGGCCCGAGCCGCGCCACCCTATCATCCGGGGCCCACAGGGCCCCCTCCGCGGCTCTCGGGTGTTCTGGATGCTTCCGGTGAAAATAGGAACCTGGGTCTTGATTTCGTCCAATTCCGAGAATATTTCGTTACTAGGATTTCTGAAACCAAAAACAGCAGAAAACAACAATTGGCACTTCGGCATCTTGTTAATAGGTTAGTTCCAGAAAATGCACGAATATGACATAAAGTGTGCATAAAACATGTAGGTATCATCAATAATATGGCATGGAACATAAGAAATTATCGATACGCCGGAGGCATATCATATGCTGTACTGAAATCCAACTTGGATCCCAAAGATTCTTGTAGTTGTTTCCAGAATGCTGATGTGAAAATTGAACCTCTATCTGAGACTATCTTCTTTGGTACTCCATGCTTACTCACTTTCCTTCACATATATATCCACAAGCTTTTCTGCAGTATCTTTTGTGTTTACGGCTATGAAATGAGCACTCTTGGTAAGTCTGTCCACTATTACCCATATCATATCCTTCTTCTTACTAGTCATTGGTAGACCAGTAACAAAATCCATTCCGATTTCATCCCATTTCCATTCCGGTATCTCTAGTGGTTTGAGTAATCCGGCAGGACTCTGATGTTCTGCCTTCACTCGTTGACATGTATGACATTCCGAGACATATTGTGCTATTTCTCTTTTCATGTTGTTCCACCGAACATCTCCTTCAAATCCATATACATCTTAGTACTTCCTGGATGTATGGAATAAGGGGTTTCATGTGCTTCCTTTAATATGATTGACTTTACTTCGGATCATCCGGTACACAGATCCTTTTCTCGGAAGTATAATGAATCAAAATCCCCTAGATGGAATTCCGATGGTCTTCCTTCACCAATTCTTTTGATTTCCTCTTGTATGAACAAATCATCCGCTTGCTTTCGGATAATCTCATATTTCAAATCTGAATACATCTCATCCATAATCCTCATGGTTGCTACACTTCCCTTAACATCACCTTGAATAAACAAAATCTGAGCATCCTCTAGCTCCTTCCGAAGTTCCTTTGGAATCTCCCATTCCATAGGTTGATTCTCCGTACTCTTTCTGCTTAAGGCATCTGCTACTACATTAGCCTTGCCTGGTGTATAGTTGATCTTAAGGTCGTAATCCTTAATCAACTCTAACCATCTCTTCTGCCTCATGTTTAATTCCTTCTGAGTGAAGAAATATTTCAAACTTTTGTGATCGGTGTATAACTCACATTTGGATCCGTATAAAAATTGCCTCCAACTCTTCAGAGCATACACAACTGCCGCTAACTCTAGATCATGTACTGGGTAGTTGTGTTCATGTGGTTTCAACTGCCTTGATCCATAAGCTATTACCTTCCGATCTTGCATCAGAACACATCCAAGTCCATTCTTGGAAGCATCACAATACACCGTGTAATCCTTTCCAGGTTCAGGAACTGCTAACACCGGTGCTGTGGTTAACTTATCTTTGAGTGTTTGGAAGCTGGCTTCACACTCATCTGTCCACACAAATGGAGTATTTTTCTTGAGTAACTTGGTCATTGGTCCTGCAATCTTCGAAAATCCCTCTATGAATCTCCGATAATAGCCTGCCATACCAAGAAATCCTCGTATCTCCTTAGCATTTTTAGGTGATTTCCATTCCAATACGGACTGAACCTTGCTTGGATTCACCGCTATGCCTTCTTTGGTTATGACATGTCCAAGGAATTCAACACTATCTAACCAAAATTTGCACTTGCTAAACTTTGCATATAGCTGATGTTCTCTTAAAATTTGCAGAACTATCTTCAAATGCTTGGCATGTTCTTCTTTATCTTTGGAATAGATTAGAATATCATCTATGAACACTATCACAAACTTGTCCAAATACTTCATGAATATCTTGTTCATCAAATTCATGAAAATTGCTGGTGCATTTGTTAGTCCAAATGGTACAACCAAGTATTCATGGTGTCCATACCTTGATACGAACGCCGTTTTTGGTACATCCTCCTTCTTGATCTTGATTTGATGGTATCCTGACCTCAAATCTATCTTCGAGAAGACTCCCGCTCCTTGAACTTGATCAAAAAGGTCTTGGATTCTAGGTAAAGGATACTTGTTTTTGATAGTTACATTGTTCAAATTTCTGTAATCTCCACACATTCTCTTTCCTCCATCTCTTTTATCCACAAAAATAACTGGTGTACCCCATGGTGACACACTTTCTTGAATGAATCCCTTCTGTTCTAACTCATCAATCTGAGCTTTCAGTTCCACTAATTCCTTTGGCCCCATCTTATATGGTGGTTGTGCTATTGGTGCTCGTGCCTGGAATCGAGTCGATCGTGAATTCTATCTCTCTATCGGGTGGCATTCCCGGTAGTTCCTTAGGAAATACATCCTTAAACTCATTCACTACAGGAATATCTTCAATTCTCACCTCCTTCAGACTATTGAGTTCCAATCCAATCTCCAACTCACTGTACTTATCTCCTTGGAACACTATTCGACCTCCGATGGAGTTGCGAAGTGATACTGTTTTGTCTCCACAGTTAATCACCGCTCCATTTTCTGTCAACCAATCCATCCCTAGGATGACTGATATGTCCTTCATGGGTATGATGAATAGGTCCGCGAAATACACACAGTCACAAATAGTTAAGACTTGTGCTTCTTTCACGTGGGTTACTAATATCGTTCCCCCCGCGGATAGGACAGTTATAGGGGTTTCTAACTTAGAACATCTAAGCCCGAATTTTTCCACAAACTCCAATGCAAGAAATGATGTGGTTGCTCCCGTATCAAATAATACTTTGCCAGGATGAGTAAGAATGCTTAGCGTACCTAAGACTGTCTGATCCGATTCCTCCGCTTGTTCCAAAGATGTGCAATTCAGCTTTCCATATGGCTTTCCCCTCTTGTTGTTGTTGTTGTTGTAGTTGCGGTTGTTGTTGTTGTTGTTGTTGTGGTTGTTGTTGTTTCCTCCTCGTCCTCCTGAGCTCTGTCCGCTCCAAGACGCCTTGTTTGGACAATCTGGCTTGATGTGTCCTTCCTTCCCACAACCATAACAGATGATCCTGGGTTTCTGACAATCCTTCTGCAAATGACCTCTCAGGCCACAATTTCTGCAGATGATCTGGTTGATTGGATTCTGATTCTGACCTCCCCGGTTGTATTGATTACCAGTAGTAGGTCGATATCGGGGTTTGAAACTCCGATCAGGTATTGGTTTACTGATTGGGTACTTCCTTGGCTCGATACGAGCCCTCTTCCTCCTGTCCTCTTGGACTTGCCGGTAATCATCCTCGAAAGTGATTGCCGAGTCAATCAGTTCCTGGAATTCGGCAGTCCGTGCCAACCTCAGCTGCATCTTCATGTATGGATTCATGCCTTTCATGAACCGCTTCTTCCTCTTCTCCTCCGTATCAACATCCTCAGGTGCATACCTGGATAGCCTGTTGAAATCCCTAACATACTGCATAATAGGTGCAGTATTCTGTCGTAGTTCTTCAAACTCCCTCTTCTTCAACTCCACCACGCTGTCCGGAACATGAGCATCCCGGAACTTCTTCTTGAACTCCTCCCATGTGAACACCTTATCAGGAGGGTGTACTGCTACAAGATTCTCCCACCATGACGCTGCTGGTCCTGACAACAGATAAGTGGTATATCTGATCTTCTCCTCATCGTTGCAACCAACGGTTTTCAGCTTCCTTTCCGTATCCATAAGCCAATCCTCAGCGTCCATTGGTTCTGGAGCTGATGTAAACGGTAGTGGTCTTGCATTTTGGAAGTCTGATAAAGTTACTCCCTTGCCTTCATTACCCCTATCATTGATGACTTGGGTAAAGAAGTCTTGCATGTTCTTACTTTGACTTTCCTGATAACGCCGCCTATCTTCCTCCATTGCTCTCATATACTGTTGGAAGTCTGGGTGCATCATTGGGTGTGGTGGTGGTGGTGCATTCTCCGCTCTAGCTGCTGCATCAGCCTCCTCTTTTTCTCTCTCCTCCCGCTCTCGTCGAGCCTCTTCAGTTTCAACTAACGCCATGTCCCCCTAGTCCTGTAACAAAGAGCGATTACTCATAATTACACCATGCAAATGTTTTCTGAGCTCAACTCATTACCCAGAACTAGTCACACAATAAAATCAAGAAGCAAATCCAAAACAAACATTTATTATGTATATATACCGTATAATACATAACACACTCACAAACTTATATTACATGTGGTTGTTGACGTCAGAAACCCCCTGGCGGGCAGAGACGGGCAACACAGTAGAGCCGGGAACAACTAGGGCTGCGGCTGGCCCCAGTCCCTCAGAGCGACGGCCTGCAAAGCCTCCTGGTCGCACGCGCCGATTCCAACTGCAAGGGCGTGCCACCTGACCTATACCTGGTCAGGAAGGTGTGGATGATGCCTCGCTTAGTTTCCTGCAGGGCACACACGTAAACGTTAAATACGAGCCTCGATCGGCTCTCAGGTTATCCTGTGAATCGGCTCAGAGAGCCGATTCACCCATGATTCAGACGAGGTGTCCGAATATATGGTGGTCCTGCTTGATCAAGGTAAAGCTAATGAGATCTACGATGATTTAGGGTTTTCACCGCATAATCGGATCATCCTACTCACGATTGGGCCTCGCGCTCGCGCACGGTGACCGTAAGCCGATCCTAGACAGGGCCTAAAAACCAACACGAGGTTGATCCCCGGAACATCCTTTCTAGGGCAAGCAAACGCCACCCTACACGCCGCTGGATCCTCCAACCCTTTGTAAGGCCTAACTATTGCGGATATTAAACTAATCCTTTGATGAAACAAGGAGCAACCGTAACGGATCAGATCTACTAAACTATGATCAAGCGGGGTGCCGCCCCTACACCTAAGGTAGGTGTAAGGGCGGCTAGACATGCAAGGGTTGCACTACGAAAGCATGTAATATGAAGAACAATGCTAACCCTAACATGTCTAAGATAACTACGTTGCTCGCCATCAAAAGGGCTTCAGTACGAGCAATGCATGAACAACGTGGGCAGGCTTGTGCTGCCTAGATCGCAAGATGCGATCTAGGCAGCATGGTGCTTACCGGTAGAAACCCTCGAGACGAAGGAGTTGGCGATGCGCCGAGATTTGTTTGTGGTTGAACGTTGGTTGTTGTTTATTCCATAAACCCTAGATACATATTTATAGTCCATCGGACTTTCTAACGTGGGAATAATCCCACCGTGTACGAGACAAACTCAAACTTTTAATCTAGATACAATCTACTATAATTAAAGATACACGGGCAATCTAGCCCGAACTCTCCGTGCAAGGCCGCTTCAGAGATCTTCCCCGTGTAATCTTCCAAGCCCATCCTGATCGCGGCCCACCTCCTGATTTGGCCAAAATCTGGTGATAACACATGCCCCCCTGGTTTTGGAAATGACATTTCCAAAATCATTATGGTCTTCTTTCGTCGGGTCATGTCGTAGCAGAGCAAAACTGCCGCAGAATCTTCCATCATTACGCCTCGTCTCCTGGGCTTCTCTGTATGAATTGTCAATTTCGGCATCACGTCCTCGAGAACCGTCATGGCATTAAATCTCCACTACACCCTCTTTATTTATCTGTGCCAAACGGTTCACCACTCCATCCCCTTGCTCGCTCTCCGTTCACCAAACCAAAAAACCCTTCTCTCCTGCAGCCATGTCTTCCTCTTCCTCCTCCGCTTCAGGCCTCTCTCTCCAACCGTTGCCGAAGAACAAAGAAGAGGACGATCCCCGCTCCGGGGCGCACCCCATCTCCTCTGACAAGGAGAAGAAGGGAGGAGAAGCGGAGAGGACCAAGGCCTCCCCCTCCACCAGGCTTCCGCCGAAGAAGCGCTCCCGCATGTGGGCGGACAGCGAGGACGACGATGACGACGAGGGAGAAGATGAGGAGGAGGAAGATGATTCCTCCTCCTCCATTGGGTATCCTCCAACGAAGCGCTTCCGCAGCTGGGCGGATAGCGAGGATGATGATGATGACGAGGAGGAGGAGGAAGCTCCAGCCGACGGCTGGGGCAGCAGCGGCGAGGAGCTTCCCGGGAGCAGCGCCGACGACCTCGACGACGGCGACGATGAGGACATCGACGACTAGTAGAGTAGGACTAGCAGTAGCAGTGCACTAGGCACTAGATCCCTCTTTTGAGAGCCATCGGCTCTTCTTGTAAAGCTGCTCCTTTGAATTAATGAGAATTGTTCTTCCAATTTCCCCTTTCACTAATCCAATTTCCATCCTCCCGCTTGCCACACCAAGACCGATAGTAACGAATCGGGCTATTATTGTTTTTCTCGACCGTGGCGTTTTGCAGTCCCGCAGCCGATGACTATTCATCGGCTAATTTGAGAAACCAGTCTCTTCCTTTTCTTGCAGCACCAGCACGGTCCAAACCTCGTACCAGACGACGGCTTTTCCTTCCTAGTTCTTCCCTGAGAAGATCATGATGCAGTGACAGCCGAGGTAACTCCAATCGGCTCTCAAAAATAGGGCACCTACCAGGCCATTTGCCCCCCGAGTCTCAGCCAAGGCAAAACAGAGACGAGGATACGCAAATTGGCTGTATGGACCTGGGC
Source organism: Lolium rigidum (assembly GCF_022539505.1). NCBI lineage: Eukaryota > Viridiplantae > Streptophyta > Magnoliopsida > Poales > Poaceae > Lolium > Lolium rigidum. The sequence goes on along the minus strand of NC_061513.1, from coordinate 233,738,274 downwards.
TTGATCATGTATGAGGGAGCTTTTTATGCAGAACCAGCCGATTGGAACATAAATCGGCTTCCCAGAGCAGAGATCCTTCAAGGTGAGCTGCCCCCCGAGCTTCTTCAGTTCTTGCCGGCTAGATCGGCTCCTTTCCTTTGGTGGATCTAATGCAATCCATCCTTGACCTGATCTGCACGTCCAGGCTGCTCTTGGCCTTGTCCTTGAAGAGAGGATCCGAGCTCTTAAACTACTCCATTGAGGAGTTCTTTCATTAAAACCCTCTTCGTGCTCCATTGACCCTCTGATCGTAATAGTTATTCCTCTTGAGTCGATGGCCATGCATCGGCTTTTATATCCTTAAGTCGATGTCTGCTGCATCGGCTGTGCTCGAAAATTTTCGAATTTTCAGAATTTTTTTTTACGGCCGACTAGTGCATCGGCCCCCATATTCCAATACCCATCACCAAAGGATGAGACGCTTCCGTTGAATATCCTCGTGTTTTATCCACCTGGGTGCCCCCCCGAGCCGATTCTGTCAAGAGAATTGATGGTATCGGCTCTGTCGGATAACATGTTGAACCCAGGCAAAATGTATGGTGAGGATAATTTTTTTGGCCGATTGCTGGAATCGGCCTGCACTTTGCTTGCTTGGTGAAGGTTTTGTAATGTCCCTTCATAAATTTTTGGGGCCGATCACAAGGATCGGCCTCGCCACGTTTGCTCATTGATGTGCTCTTGCTACTCGTTCAGGCCGGTAGACAAAACCAGCCCAATCTCTGACTTTATCATATTGGTGCGCTTGCTGTCGCCCACCTTGGGTGCATCGTGTAATCGTGGAGCGCTGAGCTTCGTCGGAAGAACGAGCACCATGTTTGTGCCAGCCGATGTTTCATCATCGGCTTTCCTTTGCTTGGGGCGCCACTCCATTTTCCGTGGACGACCCTCTTCATCCAGGGTTCGCTGAACCTTCGCAGCCGTATCAGGCCTTGCTTTCCTCAATGTATGCAAGTATAACCTCTCGGCTTCTTCCAGGCCGCGCAATCGTTGAACCCTGCGTTTCTGGGAACGGCTGAGTCCATCAGGGCACCACCTTGGCCGGTGATACCTGTCTTCTTCTTCTCCCTCGTCTTCTGAATCTTCGAGATCTTTCAACCGAGGGGACTCGGCTCGTTTGCTCCGTGGCGGGAGAGGCCCTAAGCGCTCGAACACGGACACGTTGGCTGCCTCCTTCTTCTTCCGGTTGCATTCCGGGCAATTGCCGATTGTTGGCAATCGGCTCATTCCTGAATCCCAGCAGTGCCTGAAGAAGGGACAATCCCAGTGTCTGTCCTCGTCGTCTTGCTCCCTTGCCTTTCCCTTGGCACAACGCTCGTGCTCCTCCTCATCGCGATCATGCCGACGATGTCTTCTGCCTTCTCTAGCCAGACGATCTTTTTCATCATCATCGCTGGACCGTCGGCGTTGGTCGTACTGACTCACATACTTGTTGAGGAGGTGATCAGAGAGAGGTCGCTGATATCTTATGTTCTTCACTTCTCCCTCTGTGACGTAGCGCTTGCCATCTTGGCGAAGCCGATCGCGTGGAGCGGCTTCCTCTGTATCTTTGCTATGAGAGCAGCTGCCCTCATCCCCATCCTTGCCAGCGTGGTCTCCAAGATCTACCATATTGATTTGGCACGAGAAATCCGGCTGGCACCCTCCATGGTAAGTATACTCCACCATGTTTACGGCGGGGAAGGGGTGCGTGTCGACCTTCATGGCGTATTGGTTGAAAATCAACCGTCCGTTTTCTATTGCCATTTGGATCTGTTGCCGCCACACCCTGCAGTCGTTGGTGGTGTGGGAGAACGTGTTATGCCATTTGCAGTACGGCCTTCCGTTCAGCTCTTGCACCGTGGGGAACTTGTGGCCTTCGGGTACCTTTATATGCTTCTCCGCGAGTAAGAGGTCAAAAATCTGCTCCGTCTTAGTCACGTCGAAGTCGAACCCTTTTGGAGGGCCTTGTGGCTTCACCCATTTGCAGGTCACGGGGCCTCGTCGCTCGAGTCCATTCAGCCACTGCTACCTCCCGATCTCCCATGGCACCTTCATCTTCGTCCGCCTCAACCACGGTCACCACCCGCTTGAATTTGTCCTGGTAAGCATCCGGGTGGCGCTCGTTCATATGTCGAGCAGCTTTCGCACCATGTGTGCCAACGAAGGGTAGTCTCGCTTGGGAGGCCACGTCCTTGATTGATGATGAGAGACCCACCACCGCCAACTCGATCTGCTTCTTTTTCACTTATATGAGCCGAAAAGCATCGGTTCCTAATGGTCTCGAAGCGCTGGACGTATTCTCGCCATCGTCTCCCCGCGCTTCGTCGTACTTGCGCTAGATCGGCAATGCCAACATCGGAAGCCTCTCGAGTGATACTGTTCATGGAACTGCTCTTCCAACTGCTTCCAAGTCTGGATGGAGTTCGGTGGTAGAGATGTGTACCACCCGAAAGCCGATCCTGTGAGGGACTGTGCGAAGAACCTCACGCGCAACTCGTCTGACGCTGAGATCGTGCCCAGCTGTGCCAAATATCGGCTCACATGCTCGATGGAGCTGGACCATCTGATCCACTAAACTTTGTGAAGTCCGGGAGCCGATATTTGGGTGGCAGCGGGATCAGTTCGTAGTTGTTGGGGTACGGCTTGGTGTAGCCGAATGCCTTCCTTTTCGGCATCATACCGAACTGATCTTTCAGAATTGCACAAATCTGATCCGCTGTGATGGCTGAAGGTGTCGAACCCTGAAGATTCGCCGGGTGGCATACTTAACCAGCCATGCTTGCTTTTCCGGTTCTAAGCCAAGCCGCAGGAGCTGGGCTTTGGAGGTTTGTCGGGGTGGCGTACTTAGCCAGCCACGATTTCTTCTCAGGATCGGCTCCTGACGTTCCTCCTGCCGTTCCAGAGGCCGCTGTTATTGCAGCCTGGTTCGAGAGTGCCCAGGCGTTGCAGTCCGGTACGTATGCGCACGCGTATCCGGGCGGGATCTCCTTGGGTACCTCAAGTAGGAATTGGTAGTCACTAGGATCACCACCAATCTTGTAGACGACGTATGCCGATGAGTTCGGCAGTTCCGGTGCTGCCCATGCGAACGGCTGGGGCTGGAGCGGCATCTCTCCCTTGAAAGTCCCCACAGCTGGTCCCGACGGAGAATACCGGTGGCTCATGATTTCCTTGACGACGCGCAGAGCGACACGCTCCAAGGTGTTCACCAGGCTCTCAGAGTGGCGGTGCAGCGAATGAGACACCATGTAGTTGATCTCCTGCCGCAGCGACCTGGTGCGTTCTTCTGACGGGGCGGACAGGTCCACTCCATCAAGTGCGCCTTCAGGTGTGAAACCCTTCCACCTGACGCCATGGGAGCGGGTCCGGTGGAAGGAGCCGATGAGTTCGGCTTCAAGGGTTGCCTTGATCTCGTCACGTTTCTTCTTGAGCTCGTCAGGCAGATCCTCGTACGTGACCGGAGTGTCTTCCGCCATCTCGGATGTAGATGGCGATGTTGTGGATGTCGAAGGGTGTCCCACCGGGCGTGCGGAATGTGTTGACGTCGAAACCCCCCGGCGGGCGGAGATGGGCAACACGGTAGAGCCGGGAACAACTAGGGCTGCGGCTGGCCCCGGTCCCTCGGAGCGACGGCCCGCAAAGCCTCCCTGGTCGCACGCGCCGATGCCAACCGCAAGAGCGTGCCACCTGACCTATACCCGGTCGGGAAGGTGTGGATGATGCCTCGCTTAGTTTCCTGCAGGGCACACACGTAAACGTTAAATACGAGCCTCGATCGGCTCTCGAGTTATCTCGTGAATCGGCTCGGAGAGCCGATTCACCCATGATTCAGACGAGGTGTCCGAATATATGGTGGTCCTGCTTGATCAAGGTAAAGCTAATGAGATCTACGACGATTTAGGGTTTTCACCGCATAATCGGATCATCCTACTCACGATTGGGCCTCGCGCTCGCGCACGGTGACCGTAAGCCGATCCTAGACGAGGGCCTAAAAACCAACACGAGGTTGATCCCCGGAACATCCTTTCTAGGGCAAGCAAACGCCACCCTACACGCCGCTGGATCCTCCAACCCTTTGTAAGGCCTAACTATTGCGGATATTAAACTAATCTTTGATGAAACAAGGAGCAACCGTAACGGATCAGATCTACTAAACTATGATCAAGCGGGGTGCCGCCCCTACACCTAAGGTAGGTGTAAGGGCGGCTAGACATGCAAGGGTTGCACTACGAAAGGATGTAATATGAAGAACAATGCTAACCCTAACATGTCTAAGATAACTACGTTGCTCGCCATCAAAAGGGCTTCAGTACAAGCAATGCATGAACAACGTGGGCAGGCTTGTGCTGCCTAGATCGCAAGATGCGATCTAGGCAGCATGGTGCTTACCGGTAGAAACCCTCGAGACGAAGGAGTTGGCGATGCGCCGAGATTTGTTTGTGGTTGAACGTTGGTTGTTGTTTATTCCATAAACCCTAGATACATATTTATAGTCCATCGGACTTTCTAACGTGGGAATAATCCCACCGTGTACGAGACAAACTCTAACTTTTAATCTAGATACAATCTACTATAATTAAAGATACACGGGCAATCTAGCCCGAACTCTCCGTGCAAGGCCGCTTCAGAGATCTTCCCCGTGTAATCTTCCAAGCCCATCCTGATCGCGGCCCACCTCCTGATTTGGCCAAAATCTGGTGATAACAGTGGTACATATAAACCACTTATTTGGCTCAAAGCCCAAGCCAACGGGAATTTAAAATACGTTCTATTACAATACCACCTAGATTACTTTATTCATCCTTGGAGCTCTACTCCTCGTCATCATAACTCGCCTCCGCGTACATCCACTGGGGTCCATCCGGTACAGCGGTTTGTCTTCCGGACCCCGTCCGGAATGAAGGTCCTTCCAGTAGGTATGTAGTCTGAATCGGACGAAGTGCCGAGACAGAGATCTGTCATGCCAAAGTAGCTGGATAAAGACTCATATGTATCCCCAGTGGGATACAGTTCACCTTCTTCTGCCATCCATGGAGGATTCCTATTCACTTGACCCCTCATCTTCTTCTTCTTCTTTTTCTTTGTTCCAGAACTCTCACCTACGACGTACTGGGATGTTTTGGGTAACCCCATCTCCAAATCTAAAGAAATGGAGTTGGTGTCTTTCTCTTCCTGCCCAAAGCTTTGGTTAACATTCTGGTTAACCGCGCCTCCTTCATCCTCTGACTCACAAGTGATGGGTTCTCCTTCATCTCGAAATGGTTCCCCGAAACGCCAACCAGTCGAATTCTCGATTGGTGACTCTCGGAGCAGTTTAGGTTTCTGGAATCATCTCCCCCATATCCAGACTCATATGATGCTGACACATGTGGATAGTGTGGAACAAAGTTGGGTGTGAGTGGATCTTTATGGGACAACTGGTCACTCAAATCTACATAGCTGTCTAGGCTAAAGAAAGGTGTAGTATGTTGTGGTTGTGCCCTCAGATCACGCATCCAAGTTTGGACTTTATCAGGGTCCGTGAACTCAGCTAGCATGTGGTCAATCTCACCCCTCATTTTCATGTGTAAAAGGTACATCGTGGTCAATAAAGACTTACAATTATCCATGTGCTGTGCTGCAGCTTCAGGACTTCTGTGTGCTAACACCAAATGATTTAGAGTGGGATCCTCATCTTCCTCGGCATGAGGTATATGAGAAAATTCTGAACATAGCAGTTCTACAGACTTATGCTGCCTTATCTCAAGGATTGCCTTGAATAGGCCCATGTGGTAGGCTGTGGTGATAGTTTTGGCTTCTCCGTATGGCATTACACGACTCATCAGCAGTTTTGTCGGTAGTTGGACCGATACTCTGCACTTGGCTAGAATTTCCCCATCATAGTAGGTGTACTTGATAACAGGTATCCGTGGATCACAATGAAGTTCCTTCAGCATCCCACACAGGAGAGCTGTTATTGGTCCATCATAATCACCAAGCCAACCCTCAACCTTCCTCAAAGTCCTCTTAGGAAAAGTGTTCGCCATTATGGCTGTATACAAAAGCAGGATATTAGTAGTGATAATGCATCATAATAGCTATAATAAAGAATTATCGCACTAAAATATATGGTTTTGCTATTCTCATGTGAATAATCACCATATTTCTAGAGAATCCTTTACTATTTCTACCAGACTCCTACAGGTTTCTTCCCTATACTAGGTTTTTCCAACCTAAGGTCGCAACATTTGCTCTGATACCAGCTGCGGTGACCCAGCATACCACGGCATGTTGTAGTATACAAGTCGTTGATATGATCTTTGCGAAGGGACTTCTTCACAATTTGCCATATCCCTCAGAGTGGTACAACAGAAACATTGCAGGTCATAACACTCCATACTTTATTACAAACATTGTCTTAACAAGTTGGTATTCTCACAGGTCCTATGAGAACACCCTAAGATACTACTTAAGTATGATTACAACTCATAACAAATATAAAAGAGAGCTCAACAACTTATTTAGGTAAGTTCTACGTTGCTCGGCTCTATGATGCTAGGGTATGTCACTACTCCTCCACCTCCGTGTCATCTGGTCCATAGACTATCCCATAGTCTACGCCTTCCACTCCGCCGGTAAGATCAGGTTCTTCGTAGACCAGCTCGCAACTTCCTTCTGGTGCTCCATCGTTGATGGCCTCCACTTCCGGATCACAGTCTAGCAAGGGTGTCGAAAGAAAGTGAGTACAGAGGTACTCAGCAAGTTCTAAAAGAATAAAAGGTGTTTGATGCACTAGCTACGACCATTGATCAGGAAATCGCCGGTCAATGCATGTTTTGCAATCATTTCTTCAAAAGGTTGCTTTTATTATGAAAACTATGCCCGTCAGTCTTCACAGGTTGACTAGAACTTCGTGGAGTTCCTTTCCTGCCGCGTTCGCAGTTCCATTCCCGGAACAAGGAGTGACAGCCACAATTTGATACACTGCGCAGAGGTGCGTTACTTTTCCCACAAGAGATCTCACCCCATTTGCCATCCGCGAGGGACTTGCCCCCGTTCACACTTCCTTTGGTGTGAGGCCGGGTATAAAGATCCAAGCCCACACCGCCTTCTCCGCGACCGCAAACCCACCCTTTTGTCCAACCGTACACCTCCGGTGAGACTTCTCCCGATAATACGGCTTTACTCATGGTGTACTCCGGACAATCCCTCATAGATCGTAGAGCCTATCATCACTAATGGATGGGGATTTAAAAGGATTTCCCAACCTATTGCGGCAGTGCCTCCAGCACCCCACCGGCTCTCCGATCCGTTGGCGTGCAGAAGGGAAAAGATACGGCTGGCTTCCCCAGAGCCATTATAGATCTCATGGTCAACGCGGTTTGTACGGCGCTAGAATCACTCGACGGCATTGGTAATTTAATCCTAGGGTGATATAACCCATTGCAATGGAACCTCCACCATATCAACACATACCATGGTTCCATTGCCAGCCACATAGTCATATTCATAGTTGGAAAGTAACATTTCATTTGCGATGCAGGAATGATAAGTATATAGCTTTGCATTAAAGTAATAGAAAATACTCAAGTTGGTATGAGCAAGGGTGAACTTGCATGTGGACTGCGAGATAGTGCGGTTCAATGCGATTGATGGAACCTGGACCTCGGGTTACGTAAGAAGCATCATTGCCCGGTAAGGACAATGTTATAAAATCCAAATAATGCAATCATGGATGTATTATTTTATGTTGGATCCCTTTACCCCGTTGAGTTATAGCAGTTTAGGGTTGTATTTAAGATTTATGTCCTTGACGGTAATTTACAGTTGATTTAAAAGTCTTAATCATTGTAATTCACACAAAGTACAACAATTCAAAGTAAAACTATTTTACTTGATGATTTCCTTAGTCATTCCAAAATAATTTGAAATTATAGAGTCACCTCTATAGTTTTTGGAATAAAAAGGAATATAGTATTTTTCTTGGAAAAATACCTTTTGCAATAGACATGACTTGGAATATAAGAATTTCATTTTGAAATGTTTGAAAATAAGTATTTGAACTTATTTGATATTTTTCCTTGAATTTTTAAATGCAAGGAAATAATAGTTTAAAATTCCAAGTGATTATTTAAATTCTGAGAATTCATAATTTTGAATTTGTTTCGTAAACTCCATTTCATATTTTATTCTTGTTAAGGTTTATTTTTCATTCATTAATCCAATTTTTAATGGATTTTTAGAGTTATATTTGATTTATTAAAATTTGGTAAAGTTTTGGCTTTTTATTAAATGTAAAAAGACCAAAATACCCCCCTGGACCCATATTGGGCCCAGCCCAATAACCTAGGCCCATGGGACAGCCCACTAAGGCTTGCCCCATAGTGGCTCGGTGGCGCCGAACGGCCCACCCCGCTCACTCTCTCGGCCCTCTCACTCTCTTCGTCCCTAACCCTAGCTCCTGCGACGCTCGTGGCGATGGCGTCGCCGCCATGGCCGCCGCCTCGCTCCGGCCAGCTCCTAGCTCCTCCGCCGTAGATACCTACCGAACCTGAACCGCCGCGTGCAGATCTATCGATCTGTCCGCGTAGTTTTCCCCTTCTCTTCCTCTCCTGGCGAATCGCCTCCGATCTGGATCTCGGGAAGAATCGCCTCGACGAACTCCGGCGAGATCTCGTCCTCGCCGACGATGGGTACGCGCACGGGGTTGACTCGGCGCGGGTGCTGCTCGCGGTACTCGTGCCGTCGCCTCAGGTGCTTGCTACGGTGGTGCTGGTTCGTGTCTGGGTTCGCCGGCGTAACGTCGGCGCCTACCCTGGACTTGCAGTTGTTAGGGCCGCGCGAGCACTGCCTCGCCATGCCCTAGCCTCTGCTTCCAGGCGCAAGTAAGTGTTGCATCTCTTACTTCTCTTCTGTGCGCCTCCTCTTGTTACTGTTCTTCTTCCTCCTCAAGCTCTGTTGTTCTCTGGTGATCCTGTGATCACGCAGAGCCATGCTATTGATGTGCAATTTGTACGTGCTTCGTTTGCTGCAAGCTCATGGCCCAATTACCATTTGCGAGTACTCGGCACATGTCGCTTTGCTTGCTATTCATGCTCGTGCTTGCTTCTCTGCTGCTCCTAGCATGCTTTGTACTTGCCATGCTTTGCTGTGCTTGCTCAAAAGCTAACTATGCCATGCTATGCTTGGTTATGACTTGCTTGTGCTTACTGATCTATCATGCTTGCTTGTCTAGGTGTACTTGTGATGCATCTGTGACACTTGTGTGTGTGCCAGTGGTGCTTGTGATATGCTTCAGTGCTTCCTCTGCAAGCCAATGATCCATTGGATCATTCCTTGCTTGTTGGCTAATTTTCTTGTGTAGCTTGGCTTGCTATAATTGACCCATTTGATCAATTGATTATCAGTGATAGCTTACTGGCTAATACTGTGGCTAAATGATTTAATTATCTTTGTGATGCTGATGCTCAAGCATCACTGTGTTGTTGCTTACTTGTGCTGTGGCTCATCTTAGCTACCTAGACTTGCTCTAGTGGCTATAGATTAAACTGTGTTGCCTTATATTATGTTGTCATCGGTATTAAGCATGGATCTGTGATAAATTCATGCTTGTATTAATTAAATTATGATGAACTGCTTATGCAGTAATGATTTAAATGATTTGCTTGCAAATGACTTAGCTGTTCATGATTATCTGGCAAGCAAATAGAGTCTGAATCCATTTCTGGATAGTGATGTGATATATTTGGCTTTCTCTTAATTGATTCTAAGTGTGATGTGACCTCAGTAGCCTTGCTACTGACTGGTTGCTCACATGGTTGGTTGGATCTTGTTGGCTACTCATCTTTGCTTGCATATTTGGGGATCATAATAAATATGAATGCCAATATGCTTGCATGTGAAGAAATCTAGGGTTTCTGATGGTTGTGTGCTTAAGATTTACTGTGTAGTCTTAGCTGCTAATCTATGCCATCTACTGGTGCTATCTGTGCATCTAATCTGGCTAGTGTGTGGATCTGTGCATATGTGCTAGTTTCTGTGTACAAGATCTGTACCTAGATGCTTTTTTGTTTTAGTGGCTTTTGATAGCAGTATTCCTTGGTAAAAACCAAGTGATGATCTACCCATATGAGCATCTGCTCATCCCATGCTTATTTCATGCATATGATGGATCAGATCCCTTGGATATTTTCCAGGAACAAAGTATACCTTGTTCCAGCTCCTAGAAAGAAATGTTTTGTTGATGCAGACTTGTGGTTTGTGTCACAGCCCTTCACTTCCAGGTCTTGGATGATCTTCTCAGGTCACCATGATTTCTGGTGGTTGAGTGGGTGTGTGTGTGTTGGTTCTGTGCTTGAGCAAGCCTGGATGAACTGTGCTTGTTCTTGCTTCACCCTTACCTGGTGAATCCTTATCTGGTCGACTGGTTACTATTTCTAGGGTTTGTGTCCCTTTTATATGAACCCTGCTTCTGTTCCTGCATTGACACACAAGCCTGGCTTGCTTTGGTGACTAAGCTGATGCATGGCCTTGTTGTTGCCTGCCCAGCACACTTGAGCTGTGTGCTCTCATATGCTGAAACTTGAGCCCCTGGTGGTGCTCAGGTTTGGTCTGTGTCTTGCCCTTATCTTGTGCTTGTCCATGGTTTTGGACAAGCACAAGTGTGCATGACACTTGGTTCTGTCCAAACTGAATTCTTTGGCTAACACTAACATTCCGGCTAGTGTTGGTGTTTTATTTTGCAGGTTTTTGAAGATGAATATGGCCAGAAGATATTCTCCAAGTCATTTAGTCTAGATTTTAGTTTAGGAGCAATATTGTAATCTTCATTTTCATTTCTGTTTATTATTCATCAATTCTTGTATCAAGAATGTTGTAAAGACAATGTAATCGTGTTGTGATATCAATAAAGCTCAAGTTTTTGTCTATGAGCTTTTGCTTTATGTAATGTTTATATTCTGAATTAAATATTGTATTTAATATTCAATTGTGAAATTCAAAGCTATTTGAATTCATAAGTTGTGTTTGAATTGAGAATTCATATTTATATTGTTCAATGCTTATTGTTAAATGTATTAACACTTGTCAAATGAAATCATTCCCCAAATCAATAAGATACAAAAGAGATCATGTCGAAATTCCCCTAACTCACATTGCTTAACCCTAAGTGCAGAATGAGAGAGAACCTCGATCCCTCTTAGGTTTAGTTGCAATAAGGCGCGAAATTTTCCCCCGTTTTGCAATGAAATGCACATCCCATTTCTAAATCTACCCTTCGTTGTTCCTATGTTCTGGGTTATTACATTACCTGCAAGTTGTATACACATGTCGCTGTCCGGAACCAATGGCCCCGAAGTGACAAGAATCGGGACAACCGGAGGGGATGGTAGTGACGTGAGGATCACATGTGTTCACGGAGTGTTAATGCTTTGCTCCGGTACTCTATTAAAAGGAGTACCTTAATATCCAGTAGTTTCCCTTGAGGCCCGGCTGCCACCGGCTGGTAGGACAAAAGATGTTTTGCAAGTTTCTCATTGCGAGCACGTACGACTATAATTGGAACACATGCCTATTGATTGATTAGTACTTGGATACCGTTTTATTATTATCTCGCAAATGCCCTGCTATGACTCGTTACATGAGTTTCTCTCATCCATGCAACGCCCGTCATCCGTCCCCGTGCCTACGGTATTTTAATCCTGCTGTTTACTAAAATCACTACTCGCTGTCTTTGTTACTCTGCTGCTGTTATTTCACTACCGCCATTCGCTATAAAGCTGTTACTACTCGATAAACTCTTGCGAGCAAGTCTGTTTCCAGTGCAGCTGAATTGACAACTCCGTTGTTAAGGCTTTCAAGTATTCTTTGTCTCCCCTTGTGTCGAATCAATAAATTGGGTTTTACTTCCCTCGAAGACTGTTGCGATCCCCTATACTTGTGGGTCATCACAACGTACTCCTCATCATCTATCGTACCTGTTTGTCGAAAAGCGGGTTCCGAAAAAAGAGGGAGAAAACGAGGGTAAGTACCAAATGGCACGTACTTGCGAGACAAGACCAGCTATGCTTGCTGGTGGGCGGTGTAAAATTCGCCCGGCTATATGTGGAGTTTAGCGACAGCAAAGCAACTAACCAATAGAGACACGCTACAACATTCGTCTATCAGAGAAGGCAAGAGAGCGCATAATCTAGCAGTACTATACTCTGCAAACAAAACCCAGCCAATGCGATTCCCCTTCGCCAAGAGGTATTGCAAAGGTACTCACACTTTTGAAAGAGTTTTATTAGCAAAATATTAACAACGGGAAATAAGGTGTAAGTTGTTCTATGACCGAGTTAATCATCTCCAAGTCGTCCATAACCGCGGACACGGCTTATCGATAAGATTTCACCCTGCAGGGATGCACTACTGTACCCATACATGCATGTCCGGCTCCACAAGCAAGGGTTCTGAGAAAACTTGCCGGTGAAACCTCGCATCACAACCCCTCCCCTCACCACAGACCAAGTCCAGGAAGCCACCTATCTAGGTCAAATCCGTTTCAGAGCCCGATCGGAACTCAGATGCGGACCTAGTTGTTTGCGTCTACGATTAAGAAGGATCAGAGCCCACTAGAGGATGACCTCTTAACAATACGTACCGCGCCTACGAGCATGCAAGAGACAACGGGGTTACAAGGCACAAAAGGCTTCCCCAAAAGTAACACGCCCGGGAGAAACAAAAAGTTACGAACTAGTTGTGGCACTTGGACAGTGGAAGCAGTTCCGGTAATAGGTCGAGGGGGGTCCCAATGAAACCTCCCACGTGTGGTTAGTGCGCTCAGTCTTGGATCAGAAAACAAGAACTCGTCCTAATTATAAAAGTGGACACAAGTGAGCCATGGTAAAACCAAAATATACAGCTGACCCACTGATGCCTCTACTTATCCATTTTAATATTAACATTAGGGTGAGCCATGATTATCTCCAACAACAGATATAGAAAGTAAAACAACTACCCAACAAGATATCCCGAACATTTCGACATGTCAACAAAACCCTAAACTCGCCTACGACTCGCAAAGCTGGCAAACAACAAACATTAGGTAGGGCAAGGAGGTGTATCTCGGATCATATAGGGTAACAGGTGGAATAGGACGCGTGACACAACAGAATCGCAACATAGGGGTAGCAATAGATCAAAAGAGCATGAAAATGTAAAATAGGTGAAGGGGTGGGCTCGCCTGTCTGATCGGAAGAGAAAGCACGAACGTGATCTTCAGGGGTGATGTAGAGAAAACCCTTCTCGAACTGCTCGGTGTCGGTGTCTACTCGAGAAGAACCAAATAGCACATACAAGAAGAAAGTGCGCAAATCAATACAAAGTTGTGCAATGCGCAATATGATGCAGGTGGTAATGCAAAGGGGTCCATGCATAGCAATATTAAGTGGGGCATTGAGAAATAGCAATAATAAAGTGAAATCCCTCACATAACATTTAGTTCTATTTGTATTTACCATTTGGCCGACGCAAAGAAGTGGGCTATGAAGCATGACATGTGCAGATTCGAATTCCTCATGTTTTTCTGATGCATAAGGATATAAATTTTATTAAATTTGGAAATGTAGAACTCAAGTTATGATTTATGCAAGATTTAAGTATTTAAATCCAGATTTGAAACTTGTCAAATTTTAGTTGTTCAAAAGTTGATACAAACTTTATATCCAGGAAGATTATGTTTTTCTGGTACTCAAGGATATCAAGTTTGTACCAATTGGATTTCAAAAACCTGATTTTAATTCATTTTAAACATAGTGCTGTAAGCAAGAACACTAAAACAGTAAAGATGAGAAGGAATTGGGAGCTCCAGGAATGCACCGGGGTGGTTCTAACCAAGATCAAAAAGATGGTTTATTTGCACAGGCCAGAATTTGAACTCGGGATGTGTTGCACATAGAAAAGGCACAGAACCAATGAGGCTGATCTTTGGTGTTGATATGATACATACTTCAGAAAGAAAAACGGGCAGTCTCCAGTTAACTGAAGAATTGGACAAAAGACAGACGTTTCATCAGGTGAAGCAGATGTGCAAAAAGAATGGCCTTTTCGTCGCTATGAGATTTGAACGCTAGTCTAATGAATCTGTAACATGCATCTAACCACTGGGTTACCCGAACATGTTCGATTTGAAAAAGGAGACTGAAAATCAAAAGGAAGTGTCGCGCGTTATATGAATGTTTACTGAAGATGAAGACAGTGAGTTTCTGAAGTGTTATCTGAAAACGTTTAAGGCACACGTACGCGACGGACACACAGCCGCCAGTGACCGCGAAACAGCAACGCTAGTATAAGGGTGAGGTGCCTAAACTGTTAATTGTTTGGAAAACGAGACTACTTCTAGTACGTATGAACGGTAACTGAACGCTGGTGTCAACTGAAGAAATGACAGCGTTTTCTGAAGAAACACTACAGCTATACGTCTGCGACGGTCACAGATGCCGATGGAGAATCGCCCTGGCTCTCGTTTGAGATGATGAACAAGGACAGGGAAAGGCTGGAGCGGGGTGACTGCTCACCGGGAGATTTCCGGAAGAGACGAAGTGACTTGGGGACGGATGGAGACGAGGCAGCGGTGAAGATGTCGAGCAGTTCTTGGCGTCCCCTGCTCCGTGAAGCAGTCCAGGACGAAGACGGCGGCGCGGCGGATTGATTCCCCACTCAGGTGACCTCGCTGCAGGCCATGGCGACGGCGGCGGTCGACGGAAACTCCGGGAAAAACCCTCTCTCATGTACAGGGAAAAGATGGAGAAGGACGGCGGCGTGGTGAGGAGAAGAGACTAGGGTTCGCTGCTGCGCGTGCATGGATTAAGAAGGGGACAGGGGAAAAAGTGGGGTGCTCCTCTCGTGCTCCTGTACGGAGGAAGAGGATGGCTTGGCCGGTGGCTGAAAAGAAAAGGCCACGGCAGGTTACTTTCCTGGGCTGGGTTAGCTAGGTTAGGTACTTAGGAGGCCACGGTTAGAGTAGGTTAGCTCAGATTTCTAGTTTTGATTTTATTTCTAAATTTCTCTCTAATTTTTTTTATTTGAACCAATTTGAAACAAATTTTGAATGTGAAACAGAGAAGAGAGGATTGGTAAATAGTTTTTATCTAATGTTGTTTTATATGTAACCAAAACAAAACATTTAGATCATTCCAAAAACATTATTTATATTGATTAATTATAAAATAGAATATATAGGAGAGGGGGTTAAATATTAACCAATATTACTAGAAAGTTTTGGCATGACCTTTTCGAAAACGGTCAAGTGGTAGAAATAGGATAGGTAGGCTTTTTCTTGTAACATCACAAGTGGTGAGATGAAACAAGAGAGAGAGAGAGAGAGGGAGGAAGAACAAGCACATAAACATAGCAACAAAGCCAAATGCAATTTTATTAAAAACCGAAGGTGACATGATATGACATGCATGATGCAAGATGATGCATAAACATGGTAAGGTAAAGAGGGTAGCTCACTTGGGATGTTACAGTGAAACTCACACCCCTCGAAGAATCCGACAATCTTTTGCACATGAAACCGGTATGAGGCCATGTTGGCATCTTTTGCCTCCCAATCTCCGGAACACTGCTGCACCACAAGATCCGAGTCACTGATGACCCACAAGTATAGGGGATCGCAACAGTTTTCGCGGGAAGTAAAACCCAATTTATTGATTCGACACAAGGGGAGACAAAGAATACTTGTAAGCCTTAACAGCGGAGTTGTCAATTCAGCTGCACATGGAAACAGACTTGCTCGCAAGAGTTTATCAGTAGTAACAGTTTTATAGCAGTAGCAGTAGTAAAATAACGACGCGAGTAACAAAGACAGCAGTAGTGATTATAGTAAACAGCAGGATTAAAATACTGTAGGCACAGGGATGGATGACGGGCGTTGCATGGATGAGAGAGACTCATGTAACAATCAAGGCAGGGCATTTGCAGATGATAATAAAACGGTATCCAAGTACTAATCAATCAATAGGCATGTGTTCTATATTTAGTCGTTCGTGCTCGCAATGAGAAACTTGCACACCATCTTTGGTCCTACCAGCCGGTGGCAGCCGGGCCTCTAGGGAATCTACTGGAAATTAAGGCACTCCTTTTAATAGAGCACCGGAGCAAAGCATTAACACTCCGTGAACACATGTGATCCTCATATCACCGCCTCCCCCTTCGGTTGTCCCAATTTCTGTCACTTTGGGGCCTCGGGTTCTGGACAACAATACGTGTATACAACTTGCAGGTAAGATCATAAAGCAATGAATATCATCATGAATTGATAACATGTTCAGATCTGAGATCATGGTACTCGGGCCCTAGTGACAAGCATTAAGCATAACAAGTTGCAACAACATCATAAAAGTACCAATTACGGACACTAGGCACTATGCCCTAACAATCTTATGCTATTACATGACCAATCTCATCCAATCCCTACCATCCCCTTCAGCCTACAGCGGGGGAATTACTCACACATGGATGGGGGAAACATGGATGGTCGATGGAGAGGCGTCGGTGGTGATGATGGCGATGATCTCCTCCAATTCCCCGTCCCGACGGAGTGCCAGAACGGAGTTTCTGGTCCCGAGACGGAGTTTCGCGACGGTGGCGGCATACTGGATGGTTTCTGGCGACTTCGACTAACTCCCTGTGCGTTTTTAGGTCGAAGGCGTTAAGTAGTCCAAAGGAGGGCGTCGGAGGCCGGCCGAGGGGGCCACACGCTAGGGCCGCGCGCCCCCCTCCTGTGCCGCGCCGGCCTAGTGTGTGGGGGCCTCAGGCCTCCACGTGGCTGGCTCCATCAATCTTCTGGAAAAATAAGACCTTTGGCATAAATTCCGAGGATTTTCCTGAAAGTTGGATTTCTGCACAAAAACGAGACACCAGAGCAGTTCTACTGAAAACAGCGTTAGTCCGTGTTAGTTGTATCCAAAATACACAAATTAGAGGCAAAACAATAGCAAAAGTGTTCGGGAAAGTAGAAACGTTTTGGACGTATCAACTCCCCCCCAAGCTAAGCTTATTTCTTGTCCTCAACCAATTCAGTTAACAACTGAGTGCGATAAAAGAACTTTCACGAACACATTTGTTCATATGATGTAAATATTCTCATGATATGGCAAGTACTTAAGCAATTCATAATAAGATACATGCAAATAAAATCATCTAACAGCTATGTCAATCATGGAAAAAGGTACCAACAAATTAACAATAAGCATCATGAATCATGTCTATCAGCAGGATTGCAATGTTCATAAAAGGATATGATAAAGTGGTATCTCGCTTGCCCATATTTGTACAGCAAAACATAAATGCTCGGGCACCTTTGAAGTTCATGGAAAGACTGGAAGTAAAGATTATCAAAGATAAAAGCATCAAAGTTATACCACAGTTAATCACATTTTGGTACAAGCATATTATACTAAGAATGATAGTTGTGCTCTCAAGAAAGTGCTCAAAGAAAGGATGGAGACTCAATGTAAAAGTAAAAGATTGACCCTTCGCGAGAGGGAAGCGGGGATTAACATGTGCTAGAGATTTTCATTTGTAAAACAGGAGTAAAATTATTTTGAGAGGTGTTTGTTGTTGTCAACGAATGATAGTGGGTACTCTAACTACCTCCTCAACCAGACTTTCAAGAGTGGCTCCCATGAAGGATGTTATCTCTACCAGCAAGGTAAATCATCCCTCTTCTCTTTTGTTTACACACGTACTTTAGTTTTATTATGGATGACACTCCCCCAACCTTTGCTTACACAAGCCATGGCTAACCGAATCCTCGGGTGCCTTCCAACAATCTCATACCATGGAGGAGTGTCTATTTGCAATTTAAGTTGCTTACTTGGTAAATCGGGGCAAAACATGTGAAGAGAATTATTAATGAAAGTTGATTAATTGGGGTTGGGAACCCCGTTGCCAGCTCTTTTTGCAAAATTATTGGATAAGCGGATGTGCCACTAGTCCATTATGAAAGTCTCGTCGGGAGTAAATGACAAGATTGAAAGATAAACACCACATATTTCCTCATGAGCTATAAAACATTAACACAAATTGAGAAGCATTTTGAAGGTTTAAAGGTAGCACATGAGAATTTACTTGGAATGGTTTGAAATGCCATGCATAGGTATTTATGGTGGACACTCTGGAATAACTTGGTTTTCAGGGGTTTGGAAGCACGAGCAGCGTTCCCGCTCAGTACAAGTGAAGGCTAGCAATAGACTGGAAAGCGACAATCAAGAGAGCAGTAACTGTCATAATCATGCTTCCGACAAAATAAATTAATGGAGGCATAAAAGTGATACCAGAACTCTGAGGTAAAGTAGATCATCGAGACTTAATTGAC
Organism: Lolium rigidum; assembly: GCF_022539505.1. Classification (NCBI taxonomy): domain Eukaryota; kingdom Viridiplantae; phylum Streptophyta; class Magnoliopsida; order Poales; family Poaceae; genus Lolium; species Lolium rigidum. Next base: position 233,719,916 of record NC_061513.1, on the reverse strand, counting down.
ATTTTGTTCAGTCATATGCATGCGTGAGCATGTGCCAAGTTGATTCAAGAGAATTATTCAGAGGAGGATACCACAATGTCATACCTATCTATGAATAAAGCAATGCAAGCAAATATTTATGACATGCTACTCATATTAATAAATTGGAGCTAATCATGAGAGATCATGAACTACTAGACTTTCTTAAATGACATATACCTCATATGAACCAACTAAGCATGCTCACATGGATGAGTATATGTAAAAAAATGAAAACAAATAGAGTTCATACCAGCCTCTCACCACAATCGAATTGTCGTAGATCGTCATTATTGCCTTTTCACTTGTATAGCTTGAATAATATGGAATGAAAGCCAAGCTCCAGCCACCGAAGACCATTGAACTCATAATGAACTTTACAAAACCAAAGAAGAACAGCAAATATTTTTGGTGTTTTCGAATTAGAAACAAGAACAAAAGGAAACAAGCAAACAAAGCAAAATCTTTTTAGATTTTCTTATAGCAAACCAACGATAGCAAATAAAGCAAGATAAAAGCAAGAAACTAAAGTAAACAAGTGGTGAAGAGAAACAACAGAAATATTTTTGGTCTTTTTGTGTTTTGGGAAAGAAACAAAGCAAAAACAAGAAAATGAAAACTAAAAGAGTCACATAAACGCAAAGTAGCAGAAATTCGTCAAACTTGACAGCAGTACAGTAATCGATTTTTAAGAAATTCTTCCGCTGCTCAGCTCGAAAAGTGTTCAACTAATGAAAGTTAGATAACAACCTGGGGAACATGCACAAAAATTGGCTTCGTAAAATAACGTTCTGGCTGTTTTTCAGAATTTTTTTGGTATCAGTCCAGAATCTGTTTTCAATCAGCACTTCCCCAAATATCATCTTCCTCTTATTACAAAACCACTTCAAGAAACTAAACAAGTATGTGCAAGTATCCAGCAACCATAATATGCAAAGAATGAGTGATGGCGGTATACCTCCCCCCAGGCTTAGGCTTTTGGCCTAAGTGGAGATCAACCCCAGCGAGGGTCAGGATTCCACGCCGGTGGATCATACATGGCGTAGTCATAATAAGGTCCCGGTGCAGAAGAAAAGGGTGAAGGCTCCTCATGCCCAAATTGTTGATGCGAAGAGCTTGCTGCATCGGATGACGAGTCGAGGCGTTCTTCGGCCTCCTCCGTTCCGTCTCTTGCATGATGGCCATTTCTCTCTATGTACGCATTCAGTTCACCTTCCGTGACTGACCAATCCTTCCTGGAATCAAAGTTAAATAGAACAGGTTCAGGCAATCCTACTAATTTTTCAGTTTTCTTAGTTGTTCTCCAAGTTTTCTTGTAAAATGTTATCTTGTAAGACAGGTTAGTCAAATTAGACAAATCAGAAACAAATTCATGTTTAATCATGGATACTATGTCAAATTTCTCTATGGGAAGCTGAATATCAAGAGTGAGGTTCTACACCATGCATAGCTAATAAACGAGAGGCGATGAGACCTCCACAAATTCCTCCCTTCTCACGGTTAGTAGCAAGTCTATGGGCTATCAAAGCACCCAAGTTGTAAGTCCTATCACCTTGTAATGCAGCAGCTAGAAAGGCTAAATCCCGGATAGATAACTTACTTGCATTCTTTCTAGCAAGAACGCACTTGGTGATGAAATAAGCAAAGTAACGAATAGCTGGGAGTTGAATACTGATACGTCCCAAACGTATCTATAATTTCTTATGTTCCATGCTACTTTTATGATGATACTCACATGTTTTATACACATTATATGTCATATTTATGCATTTTCCGGCACTAACCTATTGACGAGATGCCGAAGAGCCGATTGCTTGTTTTCTGCTGTTTTTGGTTTCAGAAATCCTAGTAAGGAAATATTCTCGGAATTGGACGAAATCAACGCCCAGTGGCCTATTTTTCCATGAAGCTTCCTGAAGACCGGAGGACTTACGAAGTGGGGCCACGAGGCGCCGCCACAACAGGGCGGCGCGGCCAGCAAGGGGCCCGCGCGGCCCTGGCGTGTGGGGCCTTCGTGTGGCCCCCTGACCTGCCCTTCCGCCTACTTAAAGTCTTCCTCGCGAAAACCCCAGTATAGAGAGCCACGATACGGAAAACCTTCCAGAGACGCCGCCGCCGCCAATCCCATCTCGGGGGATTCATGAGATCGCCTCCGGCACCCTGCCGGAGAGGGGAATCATCTCCCGGAGGTCTCTTCATCGCCATGATCGCCTCCGGATCGATGTGTGAGTAGTTCACCCCTGGACTATGGGTCCATAGCAGTAGCTAGATGGTTGTCTTCTCCTCATTGTGCTATCATGTTAGATCTTGTGAGCTGCCTATCATGATCAAGATCATCTATCCGTAATCCTACATGTTGTGTTTGTTGGGATCCGATGAATATTGAATACTATGTCAAGTTGATTATCAATCTATCATATATGTTATTTATGTTCTTGCATGCTCTCCGTTGCTACTAGAGGCTCTGGCCAAGTTGATACTTGTGACTCCAAGAGGGGGTTTTTATGCTCGATAGTGGGTTCATGCCTCCATTAAATGCGGGACGAGTGACGGAAAGTTCTAAGGTTGTGGATGTGCTTGTTGCCACTAGGGATAAAACATCGATGCTTTGTCTAAGGATATTTGTGTTGATTACATTACGCACCATACTTAATGCAATTGTCTCGTTGTTTACAACTTAATACTGGAGGGGTTCGGATGATAACCTGAAGGTGGACTTTTTAGGCATAGATGCATGCTTGGATAGCGGTCTATGTACTTTGTCGTAATGCCACGATTAAATCTCATAGTACTCATCATGATATATGTATGTGCATTGTTATGCCTTCTTTATTTGTCAATTGACCAACTGTAATTTGTTCACCCAACATCTGCTATCTTATGGGAGAGACACCGCTAGTGAACTGTGGACCCCGGTCCTATTCTTTACATCTGAAATACAAACTGCTGCAATTGTTCTTTACTGTTCTTTGCAAACAACCATCATCATCCACACTATACATCTAATCGTTTGTTTACAGCAAGCCGGTGAGATTGACAACCTCACCTGTTACGTTGGGGCAAAGTTCCGTGATTGTGTTGTGCAGGTTCCGCGTTGGCGCCGGAATCCCTGGTGTTGCGCCGCACTACACTCCTCCGCCATCAACCTTCAACGTGCTTCTTGACTCCTACTGGTTCGATAAACCTTGGTTTCTTACTGAGGGAAACTTGCTGCTGTACGCATCACACGTTCCACTTGGGGTTCCCAACGGGCGTGTGCTTTACGCGTCATCAAATACTACTAATTTTACCACCATCCTCTGAGAAGCTTCTTCCATGACAAATCATCTTGAAGAGGTTCAAGAGCTCTTGCGGTGATCCCCTTATCTTCTTGCATGATCCCCATTGCGGCACTCTAATTCCTGCACAAAAATCATCGAATGGCAAGTTGACAGTTTTATTATAAATTGTGTACCGAACCATGGGGTTAGATTGCGACCAATTGAATTCAAAATCCTGCACTACAGACATAGTCAATTTTGCATATTGGCATGGTTCACCAACAACAAAATCATCCAACCCTGCACGAGAAATTAGATTCTGAACATCTCGCAAGATTCCTGCACTTCTCATAAAATCAACGCACGGGTAGTAAGAGGGGTATACTCCTTCACGGTGAACTCTCATAACATGTCGCACCTCCAATTCTTGTTGGTTGAGTTGGTGCTTATTCCACTCCATTTTCGGAGAGCAAATGTGCCAAATTTCAGAAAGAAATCTGGGCTGAGCAAAGAGATCGAGAAATCTTGAGCTCTTGAGCAGAAACGCGAATGAGAGAAAGCTGGTGTGTAATAACCCAGAACATAGGAACAACGAAGGGTAGATTTAGAAATGGGATGTGCATTTCATTGCAAAACGGGAGAAAATTTCGCGCCTTATTGCAACTAAACTTAAGAGGGATCGAGGTTCTCTCTCATTCTGCACTTAGGGTTAAGCAATGTGAGTTAGGGGAATTTCGACATGATCTCTTTTGTATCTTATTGATTTGGGGAATGATTTCATTTGACAAGTATTAATACATTTAACAATAAGCATTGAACAATATAAATATGAATTCTCAATTCAAACACAACTTATGAATTCAAATAGCTTTGAATTTCACAATTGAATATTAAATACAATATTTAATTCAGAATATAAACATTACATAAAGCAAAAGCTCATAGACAAAAACTTGAGCTTTATTGATATCACAACACAGATTACATTGTCTTTACAACATTCTTGATACAAGAATTGATGAATAATAAACAGAAATGAAAATGAAGATTACAATATTGCTCCTAAACTAAAATCTAGACTAAATGACTTGGAGAATATCTTCTGGCCATATTCATCTTCAAAAACCTGCAAAACAAATAACAGGTACTAGCCAGAATGTTAGTGTTAGCCAAAGAATTCAGTTTGGACAGAACCAAGTGTCATGCACACTTGTGCTTGTCCAAAACCATGGACAACACAAGATAAGGGCAGCAGCAGACCAAACCTGAGCACCACCAGGGGCTCAAGTTTCAGCATATGAGAGCACACAGCTCAAGTGTGCTGGTGTTATCACCAAGATTTGACCGAGTCAGAGGTGGGCCGCAGTCAAGATGGGCTTAAGGAAATATACGTGGAGAATTATATGAATCGGCCTGTTGGGCTTAATTGCCCGTGTATCTGTAACATATTAGACCTATTTTAGTTTAGAGATAGAATCTTACTCGTGCACGGTTTAGTGCACGCCCTCCTTAGAAAGTCCCCTGGACTATAAATATGTACCTAGGGTTTATGGAATAAACAACAACTCACGTTCAACCCCAAAAACAAACCAATCTCGGCGCATCGCCAACTCCTTCATCTCGAGGGTTTCTATCAGGTAAGCGACATGCTGCCTAGATCGCATCTTGCGATCTAGGCAGCACAAGCCCCACGTTGTTCATGCGTTGCTCGTACTGAAGCGCTTTTGATGGCGAGCAACGTAGTTATCATTAGGTGTGTTAGGGTTAGCATTGTTCTTCGTTTAAGCATGCTTACGTAGTGCAACCCTTGCATATCTAGCCGCCCTCACGCCTATCTCAGGTGTGGGGGCGGCACCCGCTTGATCATTATTTAGTAGATCTGATCCGTTACGATTGCTCCTTGTTCTACAAGGATTAGTTTAATATCTGCAATAGTTTGGCCTTACAATGGGGGGGAGGATCCAGTGGCACGTAGGGTGGCGTTCGCAAGTCCTAAACGGGATGTTCCTAGAATCAACTTCATGTTGGTTTTCTGGCCTTGTTTAGGATCGGCTTACGAGCACCGTGCGTGGCCGCAAGGCCCAACCTGGAGTAGGATGATCCGGTTATGCGGTGAAAACCCTAAATCGTCGTAGATCTCATTAGCTTCATCTTGATCAAGCGGGACCGCCAAGTATTCGTGCACCCCGTACGGATCATGGGTGGATCGGCTCTTTGAGCCGATTCACGAGATAACTCGAGAGCCGATCGAGGCTCGTATTTAATGTTTACATGTATGCCTGCGGAGAAACTAAGCGAGGCAACCTCATCACCTTCCCGACCGGGTATAGGTCAGGTGGCACGCCCTGCACTTCGCAACGCCGCGTGTGACCGAGAAGAGCATTGCGGGCCGTCGCTCGGAGGGGTCTCAGCCAGCCGCAGCTCTAGGCTCCCCCGGCTCTACGGTGTTGACAAGGCCGCTGCCCGCCGGTGGGTTTTGGCGGTCAACACATTCCGGCACGCCCGGTGGGACAATCGTCCGCATCAACCACATCGCCATCTACATCCGAGATGGCGGACGGCACGCCGATCACCTACGAGGATCCGCTCGACGACCTCAAGAAGCAATACAACGAGATCAAGGCTACCCTCGAAGCCGACCTCATCGGCTCTTTTCGGAGAACCCGTTCGGTGGCATCGGATGGAAGGGGTTCTCACCGGAAGGTGCACTCGATGGGATAGACCTCTCTTCCCCGTCGGAGGAACGCACCGGGGTCCGCGGCGGGGAGATCAACTACCCGGTGGCTCACTCGCTACACCGCCACTGCGAGAACTTGGTCAACGTGCTTGGAGCGTGTCGCTCGCGCGTGATCCGAGAGATCATGAGCCACCAGTACTCGCCGTCAGGACCAGCTCTCGGGACTCATCAAGGAGAGTTGCCTTTCCAGTCCCGTCCACCGCTGCCGTTTGCGTTGGCAGCACCAGCTGAAGTGCCGACTACACCGGCATTCCTCGTCTACAGAATTGGTGGCGACCCCAGTGACTACCAGTTCTTAATGGAGGCGCCTAAGGAGATCCCTCATGGATACGCGTGCATGTATGTGCCGGATTGTGGTGACTGGGCACTCACAAACCAGGCCACAACATCGGGGACTCCGGCGAAGACTGGAGGAACGTCGGCGACGAGCAGACGTGGCTAACTAAATACGCCACACCGACGAAACTCCCGAGCCCAACTCCTGCAGCTGGCTCAGAGCTGGAAAAGCAAACATGGCAGGCCAAGTACGCCACCCCGGCAAATCTTCAGAGTACAACTCCTACGGCCAGCACAGCGGATCAGATCAGTACCATACTGAGAGACCAGTTCGGCATGATGCCGAAAAGAAGGGCGGTCGGCTATTCCAAGCCGTACCACGACGATTACGAGATGATCCCGCTGCCACCTAAATATCGGCTCCCCGACTTCTCCAAATTCGGTGGATCGGATGGCTCCGGCTCCATCGAGCACGTCGGCCGATATTTGGCTCAACTAGGACCGGCTTCGGTGTCGGATCAGCTACGCGTGAGGCTCTTTTCACGGTCCCTCACGGGATCGGCTTTTGGGTGGTACACCTCTGCGCGACGAATTCCATCCGAGTCTTGGAAGCAATTGGAAGAACAGTTCCATATGCAATACCATTCGAAGCTTCCGAGTCCGGCATTGCCGATCTAGCAAAACTACGTCGAAGCGCGGGGAAACGGTGACGAGAATACATCCAGCGCTTCAGGAATCTTAGGAACCGATGTTATTCGGTTCGTATAAGCTGAAAAGGAAGCGATCGAGTTGGCAATAGCGAGGCCTTGCAACACAGCTCAAGGACATGGCCTCCCAAGCAGATTATCCCTCGCTGGCGCACATGGTTCAGAAACTATCGGCATATGAACAGCGCCACCCCGACCTGTACCAAGACAAGTTCAAACGTGCGGTAGTTATGGTCGATACGGAAGAGGATGAAGTGCCTGCGGGAGGCCAAGAGATAGCGGTGGGCTGAGTGGACTCGGGGGAACCCCTGTGGCCCGCAAATGGGTAAAGCCACCGGGGCCGCCCGGGGGATTTGATTTTGACGTAACCAAGACTGAACAAATCTTCGACCTCCTGCTCAAGGAGAAACGAGTTGACGATTCCCGAAGGTCTCAAGTTCCCCACGGCGAAGGAGCTAAACGGAAAGCCGTATTGCAAATTCCACAACTCGCTTTCCCATGCCACCAACGACTGCCGGGTGTGGCGTCAGCACATCCAAGCGGCGATAGAGAAGGGGCGGCTAATTTTCAACCAGTACGCCATGAAGGTCGACACCCAACCCTTCCCCGCCGTTAACATGGTAGAAATCATCTACCCCGAAGGTTGCCGCCCAGGTCCCTCGTTCAGCATCAACATGGTAGGACACTGGAAACCACTCGGCAAAGATGGAGATGAGGGCAGCTGCTCTCACAGCAAGGATACGGAAGAGGCCGCTCCACGCGATCGGCTCCGTCATGATGGCAAGCGCTATGTCACAGAGGGAGAGGTGAAGAATATAAGATATCAGCGACCCCTCTCTGATCACCTCCTCAACAAATATGTTAGTCAGTATGATCAACGCCGGCGACCCAATTACGGTGATAGAGAAGATCGTTTGGCTAGAGAAGCCAGAAGATATCGTCGGCGGGATCACGATGAGGAGGAGCACGAGTGCTATGCCACGGAAGCATCAAGGGAGCAAGACGACAACGCCAGGCATTGGGACTGCCCCTTCTTCAGACACTGCTGGGATTCAGGAATGAGCCGATTGCCCACAATCGGCAATTGCCCAGAATGCAATCGAGAAAAGAAGGAGGCAGCCAACGTGTCTGTGTTCGAGCGCCTAGGGCCTCTCCCGTCACAAAGCAAACGCGCTGAGTCACCTCGTTGGGCAGATCTTGAGGATTCAGAAGACGAGGGAGAAGTGGAAGAAGACAGGTACCACCGGCCAAGGTGGTGCCCTGACGGACTCAGCCGTTCCCAAAAGCGCAGGGTTCAGCGATTGCGCGGCCTGGAGGAAGCCGAAAGGTTGTACCCGCATACGCTAAGGAAGGCACGGCCTGATCTGGCTGCAAAAGTTCAGCGAACCCTGGATGAAGAGGGTCGTCCACGGAAAATGGAGTGGCGCCCCAAACAGAGGAAAGCCGATGATGAGACATCGGCTGGCACAAACATGGTACTCGTCTTGCCGACAGAGCTTAGCCCTCCACGACTCTACGGAGCACTCAAGGTGGACGACAGCAAGCGCATCAAGTCAGAGGTTGGGTTGGTTTCATCCAGCCTGACCAAGTAGCAAGAATCAAACCAATGAGCAAACCAGGAGAGGCTGATCCTTGTGATCGGCCCCAAAAAAATTTACGAAGGGAACTTACAAGACCTTCAACGAGCAAGCAACGTGGAGGCCGATTCCAGCAATGGGCCAAGATTATCCTCACCTACCTTTCTGCCTGGGTTCAACATGTTATCCAACAGAGCCGATACCATCAATTTTCTTGACAGAATCGGCTCGGGGGGGCACCCAGGTATATGAAAATACGAGGATATGCAACAGAAGCATCTCATCTTTTGTTGATGGGTATTGGAATATGGGGGCCGATGCACAGGTCGGCCGTAATAAAGTGAAAATTCGAAAATTTTCGAGCACAGCCGATGCAGCAGACATCGACTTCAGAATCAAGAAACAGCCGATGCGTAGCCATCGACTCTAGTTGTGCGAGGATTACCAAGCCTTCACCAAATCCAGGATTTCCAATCTGTGGGGCTGTCAGAGGAAGAAAGAGGATCGGCTGTGGCACATTCTCGCCTCGAGTAAGAGCTCGGGGGGGCAGCTCACCTTGAAGGCTTTCCGCTCAGAGAAGCCGATTTATGTTCAAATCGGCTGACGCTGCATAAGGAGCTTCCCCACACACGATCAGGCCCAGGTCTACACAGTTCATGCGCGTATCCTCGTCTCTGTTTTGCGTTGGCTGAGACTCGGGGGGCAACAGGCCTGGTAGATTGCTCTGTTGAAGGACCGGTGCGTTGTTATCGGCTCATTACGCATTGGCAAAGGGGACGAATCGGCAAGGTCAGTAGAAGAGAGAATCGGCTCAATTGAAAGGAATCGGCAAAATCAAGATTGGGGAAAAGTTCTTCATTGATTAAGAGGAGATTTCTTACATAAGGAGCTAATTGCTCTCGAAAGGGGAATACTAGGGGATCCACTGCCCCATCTACTACTACTGGCCCTATTCTAGAGGTCCTATCTATGGGCCATCACTGCCCTCGTCGTCGCTGGCATCGCCACTATCGGCGCTGCTCCCGGCGGGCTCGTCGTCGCTCCAATGGCCGCCGACCGGGCCCTCGTTGTCTTCATCTTCTTCGTCAGCGTCGTCCTCGTCGCTGTCGAAGTCGCTCGGATTGCCCGGCCAAGGGCAGAACCGCTTGGCCGGCGGCTCGTCGGAGGAGCCCTCGTCGTCGTCCTCCTCCTCCTCTTCCTGCTCCTCCTCCTCCCCGGGAGAGGTGAAGTCGCAGGAGAAGCTGTCGTCGTCACTCCCCTCTTCCGTTTCCCCAACGGCGAGGAAGCGGAGGTCGCTCTCCCCGTCCGTCAAGGACTGGTCGTCCTCGGACCAGACGGAGAAGTCGTGGTCTGATTCCTCCCCTGCCGCAATGGCGCGGCGGGTGTTGGCTGCATGGACCGCCGCCGCGTCGTACTCCGGCGTCGGCTCACGGGACGTGGAGGATTGGCTAGCAAGATCCGATGGAGCAGAGGAGGAGGAAGACATGGTGGCTGGGAGGGTTTTTGGAGTGCTAATGCGGAGGAGATACAAGGGAGAACTGTTCAGAGCGGTTAAATCAAAGGAGGATATAGTGGAAATTTAATGCCACAGCAGTTTCCGAGGAAGTGGTGCCTAAAAGAAAAAAAAAACTGCCAGGTCACGCGGAGAAGTTGAGAAGGCAAGGCATCATCATGAGGGATACTGCGACGGTTCTGCCACGACATGACCCGACGAAGGAAAGCAGAGTGATTTTGGAATTACCAATTCCAAAACCAGGGGGGCATGTGTTATCACCAAGATTTGACCGAGTCGGAGGTGGGCCGCAGTCAAGATGGGCTTAAGGAAATATACGTGGAGAATTATATGAATCGGCCTGTTGGGCTTAATTGCCCGTGTATCTGTAACATATTAGACCTATTTTAGTTTAGAGATAGAATCTTACTCGTGCACGGTTTAGTGCACGCCCTCCTTAGAAAGTCCCCTGGACTATAAATATGTACCTAGGGTTTATGGAATAAACAACAACTCACGTTCAACCCCAAAAACAAACCAATCTCGGCGCATCGCCAACTCCTTCATCTCGAGGGTTTCTATCGGGTAAGCGACATGCTGCCTAGATCGCATCTTGCGATCTAGGCAGCACAAGCCCCACGTTGTTCATGCGTTGCTCGTACTCGAAGCGCTTTTGATGGCGAGCAACGTAGTTATCATTAGGTGTGTTAGGGTTAGCATTGTTCTTCGTTTAAGCATGCTTACGTAGTGCAACCCTTGCATATCTAGCCGCCCTCACGCCTATCTCAGGTGTGGGGGCGGCACCCGCTTGATCATTATTTAGTAGATCTGATCCGTTACGATTGCTCCTTGTTCTACAAGGATTAGTTTAATATCCGCAATAGTTTGGCCTTACAATGGGGGGAGGATCCGGTGGCACGTAGGGTGGCGTTCGCAAGTCCTAAACGGGATGTTCCTAGAATCAACTTCATGTTGGTTTTCTCGGCCTTGTTTAGGATCGGCTTACGAGCACCGTGCGTGGCCGCAAGGCCCAACCTGGAGTAGGATGATCCGGTTATGCGGTGAAAACCCTAAATCGTCGTAGATCTCATTAGCTTCATCTTGATCAAGCAGGACCGCCAAGTATTCGTGCACCCCGTACGGATCATGGGTGGATCGGCTCTTTGAGCCGATTCACGAGATACCCCGAGAGCCGATCGAGGCTCGTATTTAATGTTTACATGTATGCCCTGCGGAGAAACTAAGCGAGGCAACCTCATCACCTTCCCGACCGGGTATAGGTCAGGTGGCACGCCCTTGCACTTCGCAGCGCCACGTGTGACCGGAAGAGCATTGCGGGCCGTCGCTCGGAGGGGTCTCGGCCGGCCGCAGCTCTAGGCTCCCCCGGCTCTACGGTGTTGACAAGGCCGCTGCCCGCCGGTGGGTTTTGGCGATCAACAGCTGGGCGAGGCAACAACAAGGCCATGCATCGGCTTAGTCACCAAAGCAAGCCAGGCTTGTGTGTCAATGCGAGAACGAACGGGGTTCATATAAAAGGGACACAAACCCTAGAAATACTAACCAGTCGACCAGATAAGGATTCACCAGGTTAGGGTGAAGCAAGAACAAGCACAGTTCATCCAGGCTTGCTCAAGCACAGAACCAACACACACACCCACTCAACCACCAGAAATCATGGTGACCTGAGAAGATCATCCAAGACCTGGAGGTGAAGGGCTGTGACACAAACCACAAGTCTGCATCAACAAAACATTTCTTTCTAGGAGCTGGAACAAGGTATACTTTGTTCCGGGAAAAGATCTAAGGGATCTGATCCATCATATGCATGAAATAAGCATGGGATGAGCAGATGCTCATATGGGTAGATCATCACTTGGTTTTTACCAAGGAATACTGCCAGTCAAAAGCCACTAAAACAAAAAAGCATCTAGGTACAGATCTTGTACACAGAAACTAGCACATATGCACAGATGCACACACTAGCCAGATTAGATGCACAGATAGCACCAGTAGATGGCATAGATTAGCAGCTAAGACTACATAGTAAATCTTAAGCACACAACCATCAGAAACCCTAGATTTCTTCACAGGCAAGCATATTGGCATTCATATTTATTATGATCCCCAAATATGCAAGCAAAGATGAGTAGCCAACAAGATCCAACCAACCATGTGAGCAACCAGTCAGTAGCAAGGCTACTGAGGTCACATCACACTTAGAATCAATTAAGAGAAAGCCAAATATATCACATCACTATCCAGAAATGGATCCAGACTCTATTTGCTTACCAGATAATCATGAACAGCTAAGTCATTTGCAAGCAAATCATTTAAATCATTACTGCATAAGCAGTTCATCATAATTTAATTAATACAAGCATGAATTTATCACAGATCCATGCTTAATACTGACAACAACATAATATAAGGCAACACAGTTTAATCTATAGCCACTAGAGCAAGTCTAGGTAGCTAAGAGGAACCACAGCACAAGTAAGCAACAACACAGTGATGCTTGAGCATCAGCATCACAAAGATAATTAAATCATTTAGCCACGTATTAGCCGATAAGCTATCACTGATAATCAATTGATCAAATGGGTCAATTATAGCAAGCCAAGCTACACAAGAAAGTTAGCCAACAAGCAAGGAATGATCCAATGGATCATTGGCTTGCAGAGGAAGCACTGAAGCATATCACAAGCACCACTGGCACACACACAAGTGTCACAGATGCATCACAAGTACACCTAGACAAGCAAGCATGATAGACCAGTAAGCACAAGCAAGTCATAACCAAGCATAGCATGGCATAGTTAGCTTTTGAGCAAGCACAGCAAAGCATGGCAAGTACAAAGCATGCTAGGAGCAGCAGAGAAGCAAGCACAGCATGAATAGCAAGCAAAGCAGCATGTGCCAGTACCAGTAAATGGTAATTGGGCCATGAGCTTGCAGCAAATAGAAGAACAGACAAATTGCACATCAATAGCATGGCTCTGCGTGATCACAGGATCACCAGAGAACAACAGAGCTTGAGGAGGAAGAAGAACAGTAACAAGAGGAGGCGCACAGAAGAGAAGTAAGAGATGCAACACTTACTTGCGCCTGGAAGCAGAGGCTAGGGCATGGCGAGGCAGTGCTCGCGCGGCGCTAACAGCTGCAAGTCCAGGGTAGGCGCCGACGTTACGCCGGAGAACCCAGACACGAACCAGCACCACCGTAGCAAGCACCTGAGGCGACGGCACGAGTACTGCGAGCAGCACCCGCGCCAGGTCAACCCCAGGCGCGTACCCATCGTCGGCGAGGACGAGATCTCGCCGGAGTTCGTCGAGGCGATTCTTCCCGAGATCCAGATCGGAGGCGATTCGCCAGGAGAGGAAGAGAAGAGGAAAACTACGCGGACAGATCGATAGATCTGCACGCGGCGGTTCAGGTTCGGTAGGTATCTACGGCGGAGGAGCTAGGAGCTGGCCGGAGCGAGGCGGCGGCCATGGCGGCGACGCCATCGCCACGGGCGTCACAGGAGCTAGGGTTAGGGACGAAGAGAGTGAGAGGGCCGAGAGAGTGAGTGGGGTGGGCCGTTCGGCGCCACCTAGCCACTATGGGGCAAGCCTTAGTGGGCTGTCCCATGGGCCTAGGTTATTGGGCTGGGCCCAATATGGGTCCAGGGGGGTATTTTGGTCTTTTTACATTTAATAAAAAGCCAAAACTTTACCAAATTTTAATAAATCAAATATAACTCTAAAAATCCATTAAAAATTGGATTAATGAATGAAAAATAAACCTTAACAAGAATAAAATATGAAATGGAGTTTATGAAACAAATTCAAAATTATGAATTCTCAGAATTTAAATAATCACTTGGAATTTTAAACTATTATTTCCTTGCATTTAAAAATTCAAGGAAAAATCTCAAATAAGTTCAAATACTTATTTTCAAACATTTCAAAATGAAATTCTAATATTCCAAGTCATGTCTATTGCAAAAGGTATTTTTCCAAGAAAAATACTATATTCCTTTTTATTCCAAAAACTATAGAGGTGACTCTATAATTTCAAATTATTTTTGGAATGACTAAGGAAATCATCAAGTAAAATAGTTTTACTTTGAATTGTTGTACTTTGTGTGAATTACAATGATTAAGACTTTTAAATCAACTGTAAATTACCGTCAAGAACATAAATCTTAAATACAACCCTAAACTGCTATAACTCAACGGGGTAAAGGGATCCAACATAAAATAATACATCCATGATTGCATTATTTGGATTTTATAACATTGTCCTTACCGGGCAATGATGCTTCTTACAGAACCCGAGGTCCAGGTTCCATCAACTGCATTGAACTGCACTATCTCGCAGTCCACAAGCAAGTTCACCCTTGCTCATACCAACTTGAGTATTTTCTATTACTTTAATGCAAAGCTATATACTTATCATTCCTGCATCGCAAATGAAATGTTACTTTCCAACTATGAATATGACTATGTGGCTGGCAATGGAACCATGGTATGTGTTGATATGGTGGAGGTTCCATTGCAATGGGTTATATCACCCTAGGATTAAATTACCAATGCCGTCCGGTGAATCTAGCGCCGTACAAACCGCGTTGACCATGAGATCTATAATGGCTCTGGGAAGCCAGCCGTATCTTTTCCCTTCGCACGCCAACGGATCGGAGAGCCGGTGGGAGTGCTGGAGGCACCTGCCGCAATAGGTTGGGAAATCCTTTTAAATCCCCATCCATTAGTGATGATAGGCTCTACGATCTATGAGGGATTGTCCGGAGTACACCATGAGTAAAGCCGTATTATCGGGAGAAGTCTACTGGAGGTGTACGGTTGGACAAAAGGGTGGGTTTGCAGTCGCGGAGAAGGCGGTGTGGGCTTGGATCTTTATACCTGGCCTCACACCATAGGAAGTGTGAACGGGGGCAAGTCCCTGCGGATGGCAAAAGGGGTGAGATCTCCTGTGGGAAAAGTAACGCACCTCTGCAGAGTGTATCAAATTGTGGCTGTCACTCCTTGTTCTGGGAAGGAAACTGCGAACGCGGCAGGAAAGGAACTCCACGAAGTTCTAGTCAACCTGTGAAGACTGACGGGCATAGTTTTCATAATAAAAGCAACCTTTTGAAGAAATGATTGCAAAACATGCATTGACCGGTGATTTCCTGATCAATGGTCGTAGCTAGTGCATCAAACACCTTTTATTCTTTTAGAACTTGCTGAGTACCTCTGTACTCACTTTCTTTCGACACCCTTGCTAGACTGTGATCCGGAAGTGGAGGCCATCAACGATGGAGCACCAGAAGGAAGTTGCGAGCTGGTCTACGAAGAACCTGATCTTACCGGCGGAGTGGAAGGCGTAGACTATGGGATAGTCTACGGACCGGATGACACGGAGGTGGAGGAGTAGTGACATACCCTAGCATCATAGAGCCGAGCAACGTAGAACTTACCTAAATAAGTTGTTGAGCTCTCTTTTATATTTGTTATGAGTTGTAATCGTACTTAAGTAGTATCTTAGGGTGTTCTCATAGGACCTGTGAGAATACCAACTTGTTAAGACAATGTTTGTAATAAAGTATGGAGTGTTCTGACCTGCAATGTTTACGTTGTACCACTCGAGGGATATGGCAAATTGTGAAGAAGTCCCTTCGCAAAGATCATATCAACGACTTGTATACTACAACATGTAGTGGTATGCTGGGTCACCGCAGCTGGTATCAGAGCAAATGTTGCGACCTTAGGTTGGAAAAACCTAGTATAGGGAAGAAACCTGTAGGAGTCTGGTAGAAATAGTAAAGGATTCTCTAGAAATATGGTGATTATTCACATGAGAATAGCAAAACCATATATTTTAGTGCGATAATTCTTTATTATAGCTATTATGATGCATTATCACTACTAATATCCTGCTTTTGTATACAGCCATAATGGCGAACACTTTTCCTAAGAGGACTTTGAGGAAGGTTGAGGGTTGGCTTGGTGATTATGATGGACCAATAACAGCTCTCCTGTGTGGGATGCTTGAAGGAACTTCATTGTGATCCACGGATACCTGTTATCAAGTACACCTACTATGATGGGGAAATTCTAGCCAAGTGCAGAGTATCGGTCCAACTACCGACAAAACTGCTGATGAGTCGTGTAATGCCATACGGAGAAGCCAATACTACCACCACAGCCTACCACATGGGCCTATTCAAGGCAATCCTTGAGATAAGGCAGCATAAGTCAGTAGAACTGCTATGTTCAGAATTTTCTCATATACCTCATGCCGAGGAAGATGAGGATCCCACTCTGAATCATTTGGTGTTAGCACACAGAAGTCCTGAAGCTGCAGCACAGCACATGGATAGTTGTAAGTCTTTATTGACCACGATGTACCTTTTACACATGAAAATGAGGGGTGAGATTGACCACATGCTAGCTGAGTTCACGGACCCTGATAAAGTCCAAACTCGGATGCGTGATCTGAGGGCACAACCACAACATACTACACCTTTCTTTAGCCTAGACAGCTATGTAGATTTGAGTGACCAGTTGTCCCATAAAGATCCACTCACACCCAACTTTGTTCCACACTATCCACATGTGTCAGCATCATATGAGTCTGGATATGGGGGAGATGATTCCAGAAACCTAAACTGCTCCGAGTCACCAATCGAGAATTCGACTGGTTGGCGTTTCGGGGAACCATTTGGAGATGAAGGAGAACCCATCACTTGTGAGTCAGAGGATGAAGGAGGCGCGGTTAACCAGAATGTTAACCAAAGCTTTGGGCAGGAAGAGAAAGACACCAACTCCATTTCTTTAGATTTGGAGATGGGGTTACCCAAAACATCCCAGTACGTCGTAGGTGAGAGTTCTGGAACAAAGAAAAAGAAGAAGAAGAAGATGAGGGGTCAAGTGAATAGGAATCCTCCATGGATGGCAGAAGAAGGTGAGCTGTATCCCACTGGGGATACATATGAGTCTTTATCCAGCTACTTTGGCATGACAGATCTCTGTCTCGGCACTTCGTCCGATTCAGACTACATACCTCTCTTGGAAGGACCTTCATTCGGACGGGGTCCGGAAGACAAACCGCTGTACCGGATGGACCCCAGGGATGTACGCGGAGGCGAGTTATGATGACGAGGAGTAGAGCTCCAAGGATGAATAAAGTAATCTAGGTGGTATTGTAATAGAACGTATTTTAAATTCCCGTTGGCTTGGGCTTTGAGCCAAATAAGTGGTTTATATGTACCACATGTAATATAAGTTTGTGAGTGTGTTATGTATTATACGGTGTATATACATAATAAATGTTTGTTTTGGATTTGCTTCTTGATTTTATTGTGTGACTAGTTCGGGTAATGAGTTGAGCTCAGAAAACATTTGCATGGTGTAATTATGAGTAATCGCTCTTTGTTACGAGGACTAGGGGGACATGGTGTTAGTTGAAGCGAAGAAGCTCGACGAGAGCGGGAGGAGAGAGAAAAAGAGGAGGCCGATGCGAGCAGCTAGAGCGGAGAATGCACCACCACCACCACACCCAATGATGCACCCGGACTTCCAACGAGTATATGAGAGCAATGGAGGAAGATAGGCGGCGTTATCAGGAAAGTCAAAGTAAGAACATGCAAGACTTCTTTACCCAAGTCATCAATGATAGGGGTAATGAAGGCAAGGGAGTAACTTTATCAGACTTCCAAAATGCAAGACCACTACCGTTTACATCAGCTCCAGAACCAATCGACGCTGAGGACTGGCTTATGGATACGGAAAGGAAGCTGAAAACCGTTGGTTGCAACGATGAGGAGAAGATCAGATATACCACTTATCTGTTGTCAGGACCAGCAGCGTCATGGTGGGAGAATCTTGTAGCAGTACACCCTCCAGATAAGGTGTTCACCTGGGAGGAGTTCAAGAAGAAGTTCCGGGATGCTCATGTTCCGGACAGCGTGGTGGAGTTGAAGAAGAGGGAGTTTGAAGAACTACGACAGAATACTGCACCTATTATGCAGTATGTTAGGGATTTCAACAGGCTATCCAGGTATGCACCTGAGGATGTTGATACGGAGGAGAAGAGGAAGAAGCGGTTCATGAAAGGCATGAATCCATACATGAAGATGCAGCTGAGGTTGGCACGGACTGCCGAATTCCAGGAACTGATTGACTCGACAATCACTTTCGAGGATGATTACCGGCAAGTCCAAGAGGACAGGAGGAAGAGGGCTCGTATCGAGCCAAGGAAGTACCCAATCAGTAAACCAATACATGATCGGAGTTTCAAACCCCGATATCGACCTACTACTGGTAATCAATACAACCGGGGAGGTCAGAATCAGAATCCAATCAACCAGATCATCTGCAGAATTGTGGCCTGAGAGGTCATTTGCAGAAGGATTGTCAGAAACCCAGGATCATCTGTTATGGTTGTGGGAAGGAAGGACACATCAAGCCAGATTGTCCAAACAAGGCGTCTTGGAGCGGACAGAGCTCAGGAGGACGAGGAGGAAACAACAACAACCACAACAACAACAACAACAACCGCAACTACAACAGCAACAACAACAAGAGGGGAAAGCCATATGGAAAGCTGAATTGCACATCTTTGGAACAAGCGGAGGAATCGGATCAGACAGTCTTAGGTACGCTAAGCATTCTTACTCATCCTGGCAAAGTATTATTTGATACGGGAGCAACCACATCATTTCTTGCATTGGAGTTTGTGGAAAAATTCGGGCTTAGATGTTCTAAGTTAGAAACCCCTATAAGCTGTCCTATCCGCGGGGGAACGATATTAGTAACCCACGTGAAAGAAGCACAAGTCTTAACTATTTGTGACTGTGTGTATTTCGCGGACCTATTTATCATACCCATGAAGGACATATCAGTCATCCTAGGGATGGATTGGTTGACAGAATGGAGCGGTGATTAACTATGGAGACAAAACAGTATCACTTCGCAACTCCATCGGAGGTCGAATAGTGTTCCAAGGAGATAAGTACAGTGAGTTGGAGATTGGATTGGAACTCAATAGTCTGAAGGAGGTGAGAATTGAAGATATTCCTGTAGTGAATGAGTTTAAGGATGTATTTCCTAAGGAACTACCGGGAATACCACCCGATAGAGAGATAGAATTCACGATCGACCTGATTCCAGGCACAGCACCAATAGCACAACCACCATATAAGATGGGGCCAAAGGAATTAGTGGAACTGAAAGCTCAGATTGATGAGTTAGAATAGAAGGGATTCATTCAAGAAAGTGTGTCACCATGGGGTACACCAGTTATTTTTGTGGATAAAAGAGATGGAGGAAAGAGAATGTGTGGAGATTACCGAAATTTGAACAATGTAACTATCAAAAACAAGTATCCTTTACCTAGAATCCAAGACCTTTTTGATCAAGTTCAAGGAGCGGGAGTCTTCTCGAAGATAGATTTGAGGTCAGGATACCATCAAATCAAGATCAAGAAGGAGGATGTACCAAAAACGGCGTTCGTATCAAGGTATGGACACCATGAATACTTGGTTATACCATTTGGACTAACAAATGCACCAGCAATTTTCATGAATTTGATGAACAAGATATTCATGAAGTATTTGGACAAGTTTGTGATAGTGTTCATAGATGATATTCTAATCTATTCCAAAGATAAAGAAGAACATGCCAACATTTGAAGATAGTTCTGCAAATTTTAAGAGAACATCAGCTATATGCCAAGTTTAGCAAGTGCAAATTCTGGTTAGATAGTGTTGAATTCCTTGGACATGTCATAACCAAAGAAGGCATAGCGGTGAATCCAAGCAAGGTTCCGTCCGTATTGGAATGGAAATCACCTAAAAATGCTAAGGAGATACGAGGATTTCTTGGTATGGCAGGCTATTATCGGAGATTCATAGAGGGATTTTCGAAGATTGCGGGGCCAATGACCAAGTTACTCAAGAAAAATACTCCATTTGTGTGGACGAGATGAGTGTGAAGCCAGCTTCCAAACACTCAAAGATAAGTTAACCACAGCACCGGTGTTAGCGGTTCTCGAACCGGGAAAGGATTATACGGTGTATTGTGATGCTTCCAAGAATGGACTTGGATGTGTTCGATGCAAGATCGGAAGGTAATAGCTTATGGATCAAGGCGGTTGAAACCCCATGAACACAACTACCCAGTACATGATCTAGAGTTAGCGGCAGTTGTGTATGCTCTGAAGAGTTGGAGGCAATTTTTATACGGATCCAAATGTGAGTTATACACCGATCACAAAAGTTTGAAATATTTCTTCACTCAGAAGGAATTAAACATGAGGCAGAAGAGATGGTCAGAGTTGATTAAGGATTACGACCTTAAGATCAACTATACACCGAGCAAGGCTAATGTAGTAGCGAGATGCCTTAAGCAGAAAGAGTACGGAGAATCAACCTATGGAATGGGAGATTCCAAAGGAACTTCGGAAGGAGCTAGAGGATGCTCAGATCTTGTTTATTCAAGGTGATGTTAAGGGAAGTGTAGCAACCATGAGGATTATGGATGAGATGTATTCAGATTTGAAATATGAGATTATCCGAAAGCAAGCGGATGATTTGTTCATACAAGAGGAAATCAAAAGAATTGGTGAAGGAAGACCATCGGAATTCCATCTAGGGGATTTTGATTCATTATACTTCCAGAAAAGGATCTGTGTACCAGATGATCCAGAAGTAAAGTCAATCATATTAAAGGAAGCACATGAAACCCCTTATTCCATACATCCAGGAAGTACTAAGATGTATATGGATTTGAAGGAAATGTTACGGTGGAACAACATGAAAAGAGAAATAGCACAATATGTCTCGGAATGTCATACATGTCAACTAGTGAAGGCGAGAACATCGAGTCCTGCGGGATTACTCAAACCACTAGAGATACCGGAATGGAAATGGGATGAAATCGGAATGGATTTTGTTACTGGTCTACCAATGACTAGTAAAAAGAAGGATATGATATGGGTAATAGTGGACAGACTTACCAAGAGTGCTCATTTCATAGCCGTAAACACAAAAGATACTGCAGAAAAGCTTGTGGATATATATGTGAAGGAAATTGTGAGTAAGCATGGAGTACCAAAGAAGATAGTCTCGGATAGAGGTTCAATTTTCACATCAGACATTCGGAAACAACTACAAGAATCTTTGGGATCCAAGTTGGATTTCGATACAGCATATCATCCACAAACCGGAGGACAAACCGAAAGAACCAATCAGATACTTGAAGACATGCTTAGAGCTTGTGCTCTGAACTTTGGAGGCTCATGGGAGGATCATTTACCTTTAGCGGAGTTCTCATATAACAATAGTTATCAGAGTAGTATTTAGATGGCACCGTACGAAGCATTGTACGGAAGGAAGTGTAGATCACCAATTTGTTGGTTTGAAACCGGAGAAAACAAGGAGTTTACACCGGACTACATCAAGGAGAGACAAGAAGTCATCGAGGTGATCCGGGATAGACTAAAAATAGCTCAGAGTCGTCAGAAGAGTTACGCGAACTTAAAGAGAAGAGATTGGGAACCGAAAGTGGGAGACATGGTATATTTAAAGGTTAGCCCAATGAAAGGACTTAAGAGGTTCGGAGTGAAAGGAAAGTTAAGCCCTCGATATATTGGACCATTTAAGATAATCAGTCAGAATTGAGGAACCGCTTTTGAGTTGGAGTTACCGGCACAACTAAGTCAAGTTCATAATGTATTTCATGTATCACAACTCAGGAAGTGTTTGAAGGCACCGGATGATCCTATCACATATGAGGAAATAGAATTGCAATCTGATTTAACTTATGTGGAAAGGCCTGAAAAGATCTTAGAAGTACAATGGAAGAAGTTAAGAAACAGGGCAATCAAATACTGCAAAGTGCAATGGCAACATCATCCTGAGCGAGAAGCAACTTGGGAGACGGAAGAAGAATTGAGGAAGTCATACCCCGATATGTTCAGGTACCAATCTTAACTTCGGGACGAAGTTTCTGTTAAGGGGGAGAGGCTGTAATAACCCAGAACATAGGAACAACGAAGGGTAGATTTAGAAATGGGATGTGCATTTCATTGCAAAACGGGGGAAATTTTCGCGCCTTATTGCAACTAAACCTAAGAGGGATCGAGGTTCTCTCTCATTCTGCACTTAGGGTTAAGCAATGTGAGTTAGGGGAATTTCGACATAATCTCTTTTGTATCTTATTGATTTGGGGAATGATTTCATTTGACAAGTGTTAATACATTTAGCAATAAGCATTGAACAATATAAATATGAATTCTCAATTCAAACACAACTTATGAATTCAAATAGCTTTGAATTTCACAATTGAATATTAAATACAATATTTAATTCAGAATATAAACATTACATAAAGCAAAAGCTCATAGACAAAAACTTGAGCTTTATTGATATCACAACACAGATTATATTGTCTTTACAACATTCTTGATACAAGAATTGATGAATAATAAACAGAAATGAAAATGAAGATTACAATATTGCTCCTAAACTAAAATCTAGACTAAATGACTTGGAGAATATCTTCTGGCCATATTCATCTTCAAAAACCTGCAAAATAAAACACCAACACTAGCCAGAATGTTAGTGTTAGCCAAAGAATTCAGTTTGGACAGAACCAAGTGTCATGCACACTTGTGCTTGTCCAAAACCATGGACAGCACAAGATAAGGGCAGCAGCAGACCAAACCTGAGCACCACCAGGGGCTCAAGTTTCAGCATATGAGAGCACACAGCTCAAGTGTGCTGGGCAGGCAACAACAAGGCCATGCATCAGCTTAGTCACCAAAGCAAGCCAGGCTTGTGTGTCAATGCAGAACAGAAGCGGGGTTCATATAAAAGGGACACAAACCCTAGAAATAGTAACCAGTCGACCAGATAAGGATTCACCAGGTAAGGGTGAAGCAAGAACAAGCACAGTTCATCCAGGCTTGCTCAAGCACAGAACCAACACACACACCCACTCAACCACCAGAAATCATGGTGACCTGAGAAGATCATCCAAGACCTGGAGGTGAAGGGCTGTGACACAAACCACAAGTCTGCATCAACAAAACATTTCTTTCTAGGAGCTGGAACAAGGTATACTTTGTTCTCGGAAAAGATCCAAGGGATCCGATCCATCATATGCATGAAATAAGCATGGGATGAGCGAGATGCTCATATGGGTAGATCATCACTTGGTTTTTACCAAGGAATACTGCCAGTCAAAAGCTACTAAAACAAAAAAGCATCTAGGTACAGATCTTGTACACAGAAACTAGCACATATGCACAGATGCACACACTAGCTAAATTAGATGCACAGATAGCACCAGTAGATGGCATAGATTAGCAGCTAAGACTACACAGTAAATCTTAAGCACACAACCATTAGAAACCCTAGATTTCTTCACAGGCAAGCATATTGGCATTCATATTTATTATGATCCCCAAATATGCAAGCAAAGATGAGTAGCCAACAAGATCCAACCAACCATGTGAGCAACCGATCGGTAGCAAGGCTACGAGGTCACATCACACTTAGAATCAATTAAGAGAAAGCCAAATATATCACATCACTATCCAGAAATGGATTCAGACTCTATTTGCTTGCCAGATAATCATGAACAGCTAAGTCATTTGCAAGCAAATCATTTAAATCATTACTGCATAAGCAGTTCATCATAATTTAATTAATACAAACATGAATTTATCACAGATCCATGCTTAATACTGACAGCAACATAATATAAGGCATAACAGTTTAATCTATAGCCACTAGAGCAAGTCTAGGTAGCTAAGATGAGCCACAGCACAAGTAAGCAACAACACAGTGATGCTTGAGCATCAACATCACAAAGATAATTAAATCATTTAGCCACAGTATTAGCCAGTAAGCTATCACTGATAATCAATTGATCAAATGGGTCAATTATAGCAAGCCAAGCTACACAAGAAAGTTAGCCAACAAGCAAGGAATGATCCAATGGATCATTGGCTTGCGAAGGAAGCATCTTGAAGCATATCACAAGCACCACTGGCACACACACAAGTGTCACAGATGCATCACAAGTACACCTAGACAAGCAAGCATGATAGACCAGTAAGCACAAGCAAGTCATAACCAAGCATAGCATGGCATAGTTAGCTTTTGAGCAAGCACAGCAGAGCATGGCAAGTACAAAGCATGCTAGGAGCAGCAGAGAAGCAAGCACAGCATGAATAGCAAGCAAAGCAGCATGTGCCAGTACCAGTAAATGGTAATTGGGCCATGAGCTTGCAGTAAACAGAAGCACAGACAAATTGCACATCAATAGCATGGCTCTGCATGATCACATGATCACCAGAGAACAACAGAGCTTGAGGAGGAAGAAGAACAGTAACAAGAGGAGGCGCACAGAAGAGAAGTAAGAGATGCAACACTTACTTGCGCCTGGAAGCAGAGGCTAGGGCATGGCGAGGCAGTGCTCGCGCGGCCCTAACAACCGCAAGTCCGAGGTAGGCGCCGACGTTACGCCGGCGAACCCAGACACGAACCAGCACCACCGTAGCAAGCACCTGAGGCGAAGGCATGAGTACTGCGAGCAGCACCCGCGCCAGGTCAACCCCAGGCGCGTACCCATCGTCGGCGAGGACGAGATCTCGCCGGAGTTCGTCGAGGCGATTCTTCCCGAGATCCAGATCGGAGGCGATTCGCCAGGAGAGGAAGAGAAGGGGAAAACTACGCGGACAGATCGATAGATCTGCACGCGGCGGTTTAGGTTCGGTAGGTATCTACGGCGGAGGAGCTAGGAGCTGGCCGGAGCGAGGCGGCGGCCATGGCGGCGACGCCATCGCCACGGGTGTCGCAGGAGCTAGGGTTAGGGACGAAGAGAGTGAGAGGGCCGAGAGAGTGAGTGGGGTGGGCCGTTCGGCGCCACCGAGCCACTATGGGGCAAGCCTTAGTGGGCTGTCCCATGGGCCTAGGTTATTGGGCTGGGCCCAATATGGGTCCAGGGGGGTATTTTGGTCTTTTTACATTTAATAAAAAGCCAAAACTTTACCAAATTTTAATAAATCAAATATAACTCTAAAAATCCATTAAAAATTGGACTAATGAATGAAAAATAAACCTTAACAATAATAAAATATGAAATGGAGTTTATGAAACAAATTCAAAATTATGAATTCTCAGAATTTAAATAATCACTTGGAATTTTAAACTATTATTTCCTTGCATTTAAAAATTCAAGGAAAAATCTCAAATAAGTTCAAATACTTATTTTCAAACATTTCAAAATGAAATTCTTATATTCCAAGTCATGTCTATTGCAAAAGGTATTTTTCCAAGAAAAATACTATATTCCTTTTTATTCCAAAAACTATAGAGGTGACTCTATAATTTCAAATTATTTTGGAATGACTAAGGAAATCATCAAGTAAAATAGTTTTACTTTGAATTGTTGTACTTTGTGTGAATTACAATGATTAAGACTTTTAAATCAACTGTAAATTACCGTCAAGGACATAAATCTTAAATACAACCCTAAACTGCTATAACTCAACGGGGTAAAGGGATCCAACATAAAATAATACATCCATGATTGCATTATTTGGATTTTATAACATTGTCCTTACCGGGCAATGATGCTTCTTACAGAACCCGAGGTCCAGGTTCCATCAACTCGCATTGAACTGCACTATCTCGCAGTCCACGGGCAAGTTCACCCTTGCTCATACCAACTTGAGTATTTTCTATTACTTTAATGCAAAGCTATATACTTATCATTCCCGCATCGCAAATGAAATGTTACTTTCCAACTATGAATATGACTATGTGGCTGGCAATGGAACCATGGTATGTGTTGATATGGTGGAGGTTCCATTGCAATGGGTTATATCACCCTAGGATTAAATTACCAATGCCGTCCAGGTGATTCTAGCGCCGTACAAACCGCGTTGACCATGAGATCTATAATGGCTCCGGGGAATCCAGCCGTATCTTTTCCCTTACGCACGCCAACGGATCGGAGAGCCGGTGGGAGTCTTGGAGGCACTGCCGCAATAGGTTGGGAAATCCTTTTAAATCCCCATCCATTAGTGATGATAGGCTCTACGATCTATGAGGGATTGTCCGGAGTACACCATGAGTAAAGCCGTATTATCGGGAGAAGTCTACTAAAGGTGTACGGTTGGACAAAAGGGTGGGTTTGCAGTCGCGGAGAAGGTGGTGTGGGCTTGGATCTTTATACCTGGCCTCACACCAAAGGAAGTGTGAACGGGGGCAAGTCCCTACGGATGGCAAAAGGGGTGAGATCTCTTGTGGGAAAAGTAACGCACCTCTGCAGAGTGTATCAAATTGTGGTCTGTCACTCCTTGTTCGGGAAGGAAGCTGCGAACGCGGCATGAAAGGAACTCCACGAAGTTCTAGTCAACCTGTGAAGACCGACGGGCATAGTTTTCATAATAAAAGCAACCTTTTGAAGAAATGATTGCAAAACATGCATTGACCGGCGATTTCCTGATCAATGGTCGTAGCTAGTGCATCAAACACCTTTTATTCTTTTAGAACTTGCTGAGTACCTTTGTACTCACTTTCTTTCGACACCCTTGCTAGACTGTGATCCGGAAGTGGAGGCCATCAACGATGGAGCACCAGAAGGAAGTTGCGAGCTGGTCTACGAAGAACCTGATCTTACCGGCAGAGTGGAAGGCGTAGACTATGGGATAGTCTACGGACCAGATGACACGGAGGTGGAGGAGTAGTGACATACCCTAGCATCATAGAGCCGAGCAACGTAGAACTTACCTAAATAAGTTGTTGAGCTCTCTTTTATATTTGTTATGAGTTGTAATCGTACATAAGTAGTATCTTAGGGTGTTCTCATAGGACCTGTGAGAATACCAACTTGTTAAGACAATGTTTGTAATAAAGTATGGAGTGTTATGACCTGCAATGTTTCTGTTGTACCACTCTGAGGGATATGGCAAATTGTGAAGAAGTCCCTTCGCAAAGATCATATCAATGACTTGTATACTACAACATGCAGTGGTATACTGGGTCACCGCATGGTGCGAGTTTTTTCGGGAGAGAGAAGAGAATGGGAGAAAGAGATGAAGTGGTGGGGCAAGGAGGACCCCACACAACAGGGTGGTGCGCCCCCTTGCTGGCCGCGTCGGCCTGTGGGGTGCCACCCTGGGGTGCCCCACTGGTCATCCCCAGGTGCTCCCAGGTGCCTCTCCAAAAAATAAGACCAACGGTATAATTTTTGTGAATTTTTGAAAACTTTGAAAAATGCACATTTCTGGGTGTCAAAATTATTATTACTGGGCAGAAAAAGATTTTTGAAATCTCTAATTAACTACAGAACTTTGCAAAACAAAAGTGCTACAGCAAGTAAAACGAGTGGAGGAAGAAAGAGATGTTGTTTAGCTCTTCTATGCATATAAAATGAATTTGTTAACAAGGTTGATCAAGTCTTGCCACCAAATAAATTTTACATAGCATAAGAAGAAATAAACCTCAAATCAATCATGTTACCTTGTATTGTATTGATATGGATCCAATCACAAGAGTTTGATATTCTTCTTTGGGCTCATATATTGGACAATCAATAGTTCCCACTTTGATAGTTCTCACATTAGAAATTGTATTAACTCCACATGCTTTCTCAATCCTCTTGGGAAAATAAACGGTATGCTCCTTGTCATCGACATTGAAAGTAACTTTTCCTTTATTGCAATCAATAACAGCCTCTGCGGTGTTAAGAAAAGGTCTCCCAAGAATAATAGACATATTATCATCTTCGAGGCATTTTCAACACAACAAAATCGGTTAATGTCAAGAAGTTATTAGTAACTTGAACAGGAACATCCTCACATATACCAACGGGAATAGCAGTAGATTTATCAGCCATTTGCAAAGATATATCGGTCGGTATCAACTTATCTAAATAAAGTCTCTTATAAAGAGAGAAAGGCATAACACTAACACCCGCTCCCAAATCACATAGAGCAGTTCTAACATAATCATTCTTAATAGAACAAGCAATAGTCGGTATACACGGGTCGCCAAGCTTCTTTGGAACCTTACCATTGAAAGAGTAATTAGCAAGCATAGTGGAAATCTCCTCATTAGGAATTTTCCTTTTGTTAGTGACAATATCTTTCATATACTTTGAATAAGGAGGCAATTTAATAGCATCGATCAAAGGTATTTGCAGGAATAAAGGTTTCATCCAATCACAAAATTTATTATAGTGTTCTTCTTCCTTTGATTTTAGTTTCTTAGCAGTAAAAGGCATTTGCTTTTGAACCCAAGGTTCCCTTACACTACCATGTTTCCTAGCAATAAAATCTTATTTAGTATACTTTTTATTTTTAGCATGCTTTTCAGGTTCTTCTTCAACCTCTTCTTTATCAGAAACATCATTATTATCATTATCTTTATCATGTTCATTACCACTTTCAGTTTCAGCATCAGAAATAGAAATAGTATTAGGATCATTAACAGGCTCAGAGGATTCTACAACATTTTTATGTTTCTTTTTCTTTTTCTTAGATGGATCACTAGTTTCAGTTCGTTGAAAATCTTGTTCAACTCTTTTGGGATGCCCTTCAGGATATAAAGGATCCTGGGTAGAAACACCGCCTCTAGTTGTTACTTCATAAGCATGTTTTTCTTTAGAATTATCTTTTAACAAGTCATTTTGCACTTTAGTGAGTTGATCAATTTGAGTTTGAACCATTTGAAAATGTTTAACTAGCATCTTAACATCATTGGAGGTTGTCTCCACAATACCATGCAATTCACCAATAGCTCGAGAATTTTCCATTAAATGATTCTCTACTCTCATATTGAAATTATTTTGCTTAACAATATAATTATCAAACTCATCTAAGCATTGAGAAGGAGGTTTTGAATATGGAATATCTTCTCTAGTAAAGCGTTCAAGGGAGTGTACCTCAATCATGTATGAAGGGGGAGTGATCTTACATAAATCTTCTATGGGAGGTAAATTCTTCACATCTTCGGATTTGATACCCTTCTCTTTAAGAGATTTCTTGGCTTCCCTCATATCTTCATCATTTAATTTAATCATACCCCTCTTCTTCAATATTGGTGTCCGGGTTGGTTCAGGTGTAGACCAATCATCATGATTACGGCCTATTCTAGCCAATAATTCTTCAGCGTCGTCTGGAGTTCTTTTCCTGAAAACACAACAAGCACAACTATCCAGGTATGCCCTAGACTCAATGGTTAGTCCACTATAAAATATATCAAGTAAATCATGCTTTTCCAAATCATGTTCAGAGCCGAGCTCTAATAAGAGAGCAAAATCTAGCCCAAGCCTCAGGCAATTTCTCTCCATCTTCCTGATCAAAATTATAAATTCTCTGCAAAGCAATATGTTGAGCACTAGCAGGAAAGTATTTCCGGAAGAAAACATCAAGCAATTCTTTTGGACTATTAATAGAATCAGGTGGAAAACTATTATACCAAGTTTTAGCATCATCCTTTAATGAGAAAGGGAAAATTTTAGCAACGAAATAAGTACGCTTCTTAACATCATCAGAAAACAAGCTACTCAGAGTAGATAGCTCAATCATGTGTTCTACAGCACTTTCTTTTTCAATACCACAAAAAGGTGTTTTCTCAACAATAGATATATGAGACAAATCATGAGAAAAAAATCATAATCCTTATCCTTAATGTTTATAGGAGGTGTGGAAAATTTAGGATCAGGAGACAATTTATATCTAACAGTATGTTGTGCAAGCAACTTTTTAATTTTTCTTGCATCATTAGTAGCATTGCATTTATCAATAAAATCATCATCGAGTTCTACATAATCTTCATCAAGATCATCACTAGAGTATTCAACAGACTCAGGTGAATTAACGGAGTGTAGCAGCATTTTCATTAGGAGTTTCAGTACTTTCAATTTGTCTAGACCTAGCAATCGTAGCATCTAGAAAAGATCCCAATGAACCATCATTATCAAGCACAGCAGAAGCATCATCAAAATTATGAGAGGAAATTTCAGATCTAGCAGAAGTACCAGCATGTGAAGCTTGTGGTGGTGAAACAAGTTTACTTTTCACAGATGGTGAATCAAGAGCAGTAGAGGTACTCAGAGTTGTACCTTTTCTTGTAGTGGATGGTAATATGGTGACTTTAGGATCGCGAGGTTTACCCATGATGGAGAATTTGCAGCGAACAATATCAATCCAAGTGAACTTGCAAATAAAGCTATGCTCCCCGGCAACGGCGCCAGAAAATAGTCTTGATGACCCACAAGTATAGGGGATCGCAACAGTCTTCGCGGGAAGTAAAACCCAATTTATTGATTCGAGACAAGGGGAGACAAAGAATACTTGTAAGCCTTAACAGCGGAGTTGTCAATTCATCTGCACTTGGAAACAGACTTGCTCGCAAGAGTTTATCAGTAGTAACAGTTTTATAGCAGTAGCAGTAGTGAAATAACAGCAGCAGAGTAACAAAGACAGCGAGTAGTGATTATAGTAAACAGCAGGATTAAAATACTGTAGGCACAGGGATGGATGACGGGCGTTGCATGGATGAGAGAGACTCATGTAACAATCAAGGCAGGGCATTTGCAGATAATAATAAAAAGGTATCCAAGTACTAATCAATCAATAGGCATGTGTTCCATATTTAGTCGTACGTGCTCGCAATGAGAAACTTGCACAACATCTTTTGTCCTACCAGCCGATGGCAGCCGGGCCTCTAGGGAATCTACCTGGAAATTAAGGCACTCCTTTTAATAGAGCACGGAGCAAAGCATTAACACTCCGTGAACACATGTGATCCTCATATCACCGCCTTCCCCTTCGGTTGTCCCAATTTACGTCACTTTGGGGCCTCGGGTTCCGGACAACAATACGTGTATACAACTTGCAGGTAAGATCATAAAGCAATGAATATCATCATGAATTGATAACATGTTCAGATCTGAGATCATGGCACTCGGGCCCTAGTGACAAGCATTAAGCATAACAAGTTGCAACAACATCATCAAAGTACCAATTACGGACACTAGGCACTATGCCCTAACAATCTTATGCTGTTACATGACCAATCTCATCCAATCCCTACCATCCCCTTCAGCCTACAGCGGGGGAATTACTCACACATGGATGGGGGAAACATGGCTGGTCGATGCAGAGGCGTCGGTGGTGATGATGGCGATGATCTCCTCCAATTCCCCGTCCCGGCGGAGTGCCAGAACGGAGTTTCTGGTCCCGAGACGGAGTTTCGCGACGGTGGCGGCGTACTGGATGGTTTTTGGCGACTTCGAGTAACTCCCTGTGCGTTTTTAGGTCGAAGGCGTTAGGTAGTCCAAAGGAGGGCGTCGGAGGCCGGCCGAGGGGGCCACACGCTAGGGCCGCGCGCCCCCCTCCTGGGCCGCGCCGGCCTAGTGTGTGGGGGCCTCGGGCCTCCACCTGGCTTGCCCTTCTAGCTCTGTCAATCTTCTGGAAAAATAAGACCTTTGGCATAAATGCCGAGGATTTTCCTGAAAGTTGGATTTCTGCAAAAAAAAACGAGACACCAGAGCAGTTCTGCTGAAAACAGCATTAGTCCGTGTTAGTTGTATCCAAAATACACAAATTAGAGGCAAAACAATAGCAAAAGTGTTCGGGAAAGTAGATACGTTTTGGACGTATCAGTCACCGTAGCAAATGATCCGGTGTGCACCGATTTCTTTTGCGACTTTAAGCCCATGAATCAGTGTCTCCTATTCAGCGACATTGTTCGATGCCCTGAAGTGCACTTACAGAACATACCGGAGGTGATCTCCCTTGGGTGAAGTAAGAACTACACCGGCACCCGGACCCTCTTTGAGCTTGGATCCATCAAAGTGCATTTTCCAGTACTCTATTTTGTGTTCTTGCGGTTTGTATTGCATTTCCGCCCAATCGACCAAGAAATCAGCCAAGGCTTGTGACTTTATGGCATCTCTTCTCTCGTATACCGGTACGTACGGCGATAGCTGAATTGCCCATTTGGCGATCTGGCCACTAGCATCCTTGTTTCATATGATATCTGAAATGGGCGCCTCACTCACCACCTTCATTGGGTGCTCCTCGAAATAGTGCTTGAGTTTTGTGGCGGCCATGAACACGCCGTAGGTCATTTTCTGGAAGTGAGGGTAGTTTTGTTTTGAGAGGGAGAGCACCTCGCTCAGGTAGTATATCGGTCTCTGCACGGTTTTTCCTTCCTCTTCTCTTTCTACCACAACCACAACACTCACGACCCGGTTTGTTGCTGCTATGTACAACAGCATGGGTTCCCTTTCCAAAGGTGAAGCCAATACCGGTGCATTGGCTAGCATTGTTTTTAGCTCTTTAAATGCCGCGTCTGCCTGAGGGGTCCAGACGAAGGTATCGGATTTTTTCATTAGAGCATAGAGTGGCAGAGCCTTTTCTCCCAACCTGCTTATGAACCGGCTTAGCGACGCCAAGCTTCCGGTAAACTTTTGCACGTCCTTAAGATCTTGCGGTATAGTCATTCTTTCGATGGCCCGGATTTTTACCGGATTAACCTCTATACCGCGGCTTGATACGATAAAGCCAAGCAATTTTCCGGCAGGGACACCGAAAGTACACTTTGCCGGATTAAGTTTCATCCAGAACCTTCTCAATTTATCGAAAGTTTGCCTCAAATCATCGATCAATGTCTCTTTTACCTTAGTTTTTATCACGACATCATCCACATAGACCTGCACATTTTTTCCAATTTGATCGAACAAGCACTTTTGCATACAGCGCTGGTACATTGCACCAGCGTTGTGCAAACCGAAATGCATAGTTACATAGCAATAAGCCCTTTGCGGGGTAATGAACGCAGTTTTTTTTTATCTTCCTTTTTCAGGGAAATATGGTGGAAACCGGAATAAGCATCCAGAAAAGACAACATCTCACATCTAGCGGTAGAATCGATCACTTGATCAATCCGGGGTAAGGGAAATGGATCTTTTGGGCAAGCCTTGTTCAGGTTGGTGTAGTCGATGCACATGCGCCACACCTTACGGGCCTTGGGTTCTTCTTCTTTTTTCTTCTCGACCAGCACCGGATTGGCTAGCCACTCGGTATGAAGTACCTCCACGATCAACCGGCAACCAGTAACTTTGTCACCTCTTCTCCAATGATTTTTCTGCTATCTTCAGCAAAACGGCGCAAGGGCTGCCTTACCGGCCTCGCATCCTTCCGGACATTCAAAGAGTGCTCAGCCAACTCCCTCTGACGTGGGCATTACCCTTCGGGTAACCAATGTTGCCCTACCCTGTATTTCCTAGTTGGAGGCCCATGAAGGCACTCGACGACAAGATGGGCTGCCAAGGGAGACGCGGCGGAAGATTCCTTGAAGTGCAAGACACGAAAGGAGCCGAACAAGGAAAGCTTAGAGATAGATCTACTGTAAACCCAGTCGTACTCGATTAGACCTCTTGAGACCTGGCCTCCTATATAAAGGCCAGGAGAGGGGCTGTCGAGGGACACAATCAATCTTAGCGATCTTAGCCATCAGAAGCCTAAAGCTAGGTTACCTCAGCGCTTAGCCAACTCGACTAGATCTCAGCCGAACTATTCGGCACCCCATTGTAACTGATGTCTAAGGGTGCTTCTATTCATGTAGACAGTGTTGGGCCTCCAAGAGCAGAGGTTTGTAGAACAGCAGCAAGTTTCCCTTAAGTGGATCACCCAAGGTTTATCGAACTCAGGGAGGAAGAGGTCAAAGATATCCGTCTCATGCAACCCTGCAACCACAAAGCAAGAAGTCTCTTGTGTCCCCAACACACCTAATAGGTGCACTAGTTCGGCGAAGAGATAGTGAAATACAAGTGGTATGAATGAATATGAGCAGTAGTAACGGCGCCGAGAAAAGTGCTTGCTGGCGTGCGGTTGATGGTGGTAATATTGCAGGAAGTTAAGATGCAGTAAAACAGTAAACAAGCAGCGATAGCAGTATTTAGGAACAAGGCCTAGGGATCATACTTTCACTAGTGGACACTCTCAACATTGATCACATAACAGAATAAATGGATAGATGCTAGACTCTGTTGAATAAGTTTCAGTTAGCAGCTGTTAGTGTCGTTAGGATTCAGTTTCGACAGTTTCGTCAGAGTTTCTGTTAGAGAGATTTTAGGAGGACCGCGTCGTGTTTAGTGCGAGCACCTCCATGTTTGTAGGATCGTCGTGGAGCTCGTTCCGAGTCGTGGGATGGCACGATTCGGTCGGGAACGTGGCGGAAGTCACGGCATTGCTTTGTAATCGCTCAATAAGAGGATGAATGAAACGAAAAGCGATAAGTTGTACGCTGCACCAAAACCACCAAGTGTTCATCGTCTACCTCCAGCTCCCTCTCTATCTCCGCCTCGATTCGATCCGATCGTGAGTGAGGGTTAGAGCTGACAAGTGGTATCGGAGCCTAGGCTCGTGTCGCGGAGAGAAGGATGACGAAGGGCGGCGATGACGCGTCCAAGAAGGCCGCCGCAGACGCGGACAAGGACGGGAAGAACTCGGGCGCCGCTTCATCACCACACTCCTCGGCAGAGAAGGCGCTGGCCGTCCCGCGCTCCACGCGCGACATGGGCGGAAGCTCCAGCACGGCGTGGCCCGTGCTGACGAGGACGAACTACAACACCTGGTCGCCGCTCATGAAGGTGATCCTGCAGGTTCGTCACCTGTGGGAAGTCATCGACACGGGCGTGGGCGAGTACGACGACGATCGTGCGGCGTTGGAGGCCATCCTCCGCGCCGTACCTCCGGAGATGATTCCGATGCTCGCCGTCAAGGACACGGCGAAGGAGGCGTGGGATGCGATCAAGACGATCCGCGTCGGGGCAGATCGAGTCAGGGACTCGAAAGCCCAAAACTTCCGCAAGCAGTACGAGGATCTTCGGTTCAAACCCGGTGAGTCAGTCGATGATTTTGGGTTGAGGCTGCAGGAGCTGGTCCACCAGTTGGACATCCATGGAGACCCCGTCGACGACAAGAAAGTGATCCTCAAGTACCTGCGGGTCGTGCCAAGGAAGTACAAGCAGATGGCACGGTCAATCGAGGGCCTCCTCGATCTGAAAACCATGTCCATCGAAGAGCTGACGGGGCGTCTCAAGGTCTGCGAAGAAGACGACGACGACGAGCCCACGGGCACGGCCGGCGGCGGCCAACTGCTGCTCACGGAGGAGCAGTGGCGCGCCCGCATGAAGCACCGCGATGGCGATGGCTCGTCAGGGAGCGGTGGCAGCGGTGGCAACCGCCGCGGAAAGGGGCGCGGGAACGACGCCCCGCGCGACAAGCCGCAAGGGGCGAACGGCGGCGGCGCCGCACGCGGCGACAAATGCCGCTATTGCGGCAAGTTCGAGCATTGGGCCCGTGAGCTGTCGCAAGAAGAAGAGGGAAGAGGCTCACCTGGTCAAGGACGGCGACGACGACGAGCCGGCCGCGCTCCTCATGGCGCAGGCTGTGCCCGGTTGCCGACGAACCCGAACGCGTGGGCGGACACGTGTTCCTCAACGAGGAGCGTGCCAAGGTGCGGCTTGGCGACGAGCATGAGCCGGTCGACGTACCCTGGTACCTCGACAGCGGCGCGTCCAACCACATGACCGGCAGTCGAGCCGTCTTCGTCGAGCTAGACACCAAGGTGACTGGCACGGTGCGATTCGGCGACAACTCCATCGTCGACATCGTCGGGCGTGGGACCGTGGTCATCGCGGTGCGTGGCGACGAGCACCGCGCCTTAACGGACATCTACCTCATCCCCAAGCTCAAGACGAGCATAGTGAGCCTCGGCCAGCTCGACGAGAACGGCTGCCCCTCAGCGATCCGCAACGGCTTCATGTCCCTTTGGGATCGCAGCAATCGCCTGCTCGCCAAGGTACCTCGCTCCCCGAATCGTCTCTACAAGGTGAACCTGCAGGTGGTGCAGCCTGTGTGCCTGTCGCTGCGCTCTGGCGACAGCAGCTGGACTTGGCACGAGAGGCTCGGCCACCAGAACTTCGGGGCGCTCCGCGCCATGTCTCGCAACGACATGGTTCGCGGGCTACCAGAGATCGGCCACACGGACCAGCTCTGCGACGCCTGCTTGGCAGGGAAGCAGAGGCGGGCCCCGTTCCCGCAGGTGGCAAAGTTCCGCGCCACGGAACGCCTCAAGCTGATCCACGCTGACCTCTGCGGACCGATCACGCCGGCGACGCCAGGAGGGAAGCGCTACTTCCTCCTGATGGTGGACGACTTCAGCCGCTACATGTGGCTGGTGCTGCTCTCCACCAAGGACGAAGCTGAAGCCGCGATCCGTCGCATCAATGCGGCCGCCGAAGTGCAGAGCGGCTGCACCCTGCGCACCCTTCGCACCGATCGGGGGGGAGAGTTCACCTCCCGCTCCTTCGAGGAATTCTGCGCCGACAGAGGCGTCCAGCGCCACCTCTCCGCGCCCTACACACCGCAGCACAATGGCGTGGTGGAACGCCGCAATCGGACGGTAGTGGCCACCGCACGAAGCATGCTCAAAGGGCGAGGTGTGCCCAACACGTTTTGGGGGGAGGCAGTGACGACGGCGGTGTTTCTTCTGAACCGCTCCTTCACGCGCGCCGTGGATGGCAAGACGCCGTACGAGCTTTGGCACGGCAAGACGCCAAATCTGCACTTCCTGCGGGTCTTTGGCTGCGTCGTTCACGTCAAAACGGCTCGGCCACACCTCAAGAAGCTCGAGGACCGCAGCAGGAAGATGGTCCTGCTGGGCTACGAGCCAGGCTCCAAGGCGTACAAGGTCTTCGAGGTGCACGTCACGCGCGACGCTGTCTTCGACGAGGCTGCGTCATGGAGCTCGGAGAACGGCGGCCTGGAGGCGGTGAACAGCGACTTCGACGTGGAGTACACGCTTCCCCAAGCTGCTGCTCCGCGTGGGTGTGCCGCCGACCCTCCCACGCCAGAGCGCGCACCGGACGCGCACGGCGCGACACCTCCAGCGCCAGAGCGCGCACAGAGCGCGCACGGCACGGCGTCACCACAGACACCGGCGACCCCTCAATTCCACGATGCAGGGGACCTCCAGGACCCCTCCGTGGAGTTCGCGACGCCCTCCAGCGCTAACACTCCGTGCCGTGGAGGACCGAGACACTCCTGTGCGCAGGTACAGGACCGTCGCCAACATTGATGCCGAACTTGAACGGGGGCTGCTCCTTGCCGAAGGAGAAGAGCCTGCGTCGTTCACGGAGGCTCAAGCAGAAGCTGGATGGCGCACTGCCATGGCTGAGGAGATGGCCGCGATCGAGGAGAACGACACCTGGGAGCTCACCAACCTGCCTGCTGGGCACCGTCCCATCGGTTTGAAATGGGTGTTCAAGCTGAAGAAAAATCCTGCAGGCGAAGTGGTGCGGCACAAGGCGAGGCTGGTGGCAAAGGGATATGCGCAGCGAGCTGGCATAGACTTCGAGGAAGTCTTTGCGCCAGTTGCACGCCTGGACTCGGTGCGCGTCCTCCTCGCCATAGCTGCACACCACAATCGGGAGGTGCACCACCTCGACGTCAAGAGCGCATTCCTGAATGGCGACCTTGAGGAGGAAGTGTATGTCTCCCAGCCCCCGGCTTCATCATCGACGGCATGGAGGGAAAGGTGTCTGCGCTCGAAGAAGGCGCTCTACGGGCTGCGTCAAGCACCGCGAGCTTGGAACGCCAAGCTTGACAGCACGCTTCTCTCTCCGGGCTTCACCGGGAGCCCATCGGAGCACGCCGTGTACACACGCGGCGAGGAAGATTCACGCCTGCTGCTGGGCGTCTACGTCGACGATCCGATCGTCCACTGGCGGCAGCAAGCGGGAGATCGCCGGGTTCAAGCGCGAGATGATGACCAGGTTCAAGATGAGTGACCTGGGTCTTCTTGCCTACTACCTTGGCATGGAAGTGTCCCGGGCGGCGGCGAGATCACGCTCCGCCGGTCCGCTTACGCCGGCAAGCTCCTAGAGAAGGCTGGCATGGCGAACCGCACTCCGACCCGGATGCCAATGGAGCCACGCCTGAAGATGAGCAAGATCAGCTCGAACCCACCGGTGGATGGTACGATGTATCGTTCCATCGTCGGTGGTCTCCGGTACCTGGTGCATAGCAGGCCTGACATTGCATTTGCAGTGGGTTTCGTCAGTCGCTTCATGGAGACGCCGACGACAGAACACCTGAGCGCGGTCAAGCATCTTCTACGGTACATCGCAGGCACTAAGAGCTACGGGTGCACACTCCGTGGCGGCAGCGAGAAGCTCGAGCTCGTGGGCTACAGTGATGCGGACCTGGCCGGCGACCTAGATGATCGCAAGAGCACGACGGGCAGCATCTTCTTCATCAACGGCTGCCCAGTGTCTTGGCAGTCAGTCAAGCAGAAGACGGTGGCACTTTCGTCGTGTGAGTCCGAGTACATGGCTGCCACGGCGACGGCGTGCCGGGCAGCCCGGCTCCGACGTCTCCTCGGCGAACTGCTCAACGAGGAGGAGAAGACGGTGAAGCTCTTCATCGACAATCAAAGCACCATTCAGCTGATCAAGAACCCGGTGTTCCATGATCGCAGTAAGCACATCGACACTCGCCACCACTTCATCGGGGAATACGTCGCCGACGGCGAGTCTCCGTCGAACACATCGGCACCACCAACCAGCTCGCTGATATTCTCACCAAGTCTCTTGGGCGCGTTCGATTCCGGGACCTGCGCGCGAGGATCGGCGTCACCAACATCATCCGCGACTAAAACTTAGGGGAGATTTGTTGAATAAGTTTCGGTTAGCAGCTGTTAGTGTCGTTAGGATTCAGTTTCGACGGTTTCGTCGAGTTTCGTTAGAGAGATTTTAGGAGGACCGCGTCGTGTTTAGTGCGAGCACCTCCATGTTTGTAGGATCGTCGTGGAGCTCGTTCCGAGTCGTGGGATGGCACGATTCGGTCGGGAACGTGGCGGAAGTCACGGCATTGCTTTGTAATCGCTCAATAAGAGGATGAATGAAACAGAAAAGCGATAAGTTGTACGCTGCACCAAAACCACCAAGTGTTCATCGTCTACCTCCAGCTCCCTCTCTATCTCTGCCTCGATTCGATCCGATCGTGAGTGAGGGTTAGAGCTGACAGACTCTACACCCTCTTGTTGGATGATGAACACCACTAACTGTGTAGGATTACACGAACCCTCAATGCCGGAGTTAACAAGCTCCACAATATTAAATGTTCATATTTAAATAACCTTAGAGTGCATAACAGATCAACATAACCAAACCAAGTACTAACATAGCATGCACACTGTCAGCTTCACACTACGAAAGGAGGAATAGATCACATCAATACTATCATAGCAATAGTTAACTTCATAATCTACAAGAGATCACAATCATAGCCTACGCCAAGTACTACACGATGCACACACTGTCACCATTACACCGTGCAGGAGGAATAAACTACTTTAATAACATCACTAGAATAGCACACAGATATATTGTGATACAAAACACATTGCAATCATAAAGAGATATAAATAAGCACTTCACTATGCCGTTCATAACAGTGAATAAGTATTCTGTGAAATATAGCCTAAGAGACCCACACGGTGCACACACTGTCACCTTTACACACGTGGGACAAGGAGTCTCCGGAGATCACATAAGTAAAATCCACTTGACTAGCATAATGACATCTAGATTACAAGCATCATCATATGAATCTCAATCATGTAAGGGAGCTCATGAGATTATTGTATTGAAGCACATAGGAGAGAGATTAACCACATAGCTACCGGTACAGCCCCGAGCCTCGATGGAGAACTACTCCCTCCTCATGGGAGATAGCAGCGTTGATGGAGATGGCGGTGGTGTCGATGGAGAAGCCTTCCGGGGGCACTTCCCCGTCCCGGCGGCGTGCCGGAACAGAGACTCCTGTCCCCCAGATCTTGGCTTCGCGATGGCGGCGGCTCTGGAAGGTTTTCTCTGGTTTCGTCGAACGTGATAGGGTTTTCGCGACGGAGGCTTTAAGTAGGCGGAAGGGCAGCCTCGGAGGGGTCCTGGTGGGACCACACACTAGGCCGGCGCAGCCAGGGCTTGGGCCGCGCCGCCCTACTGTGTCCCCACCTCGTGGCCCCACTTCGTTTCCCCTTCGGACTTCTGGAAGCTTCGTCGAAAAATAGGACCCTGGGCGTTGATTTCGTCCAATTCCGAGAATATTTCCTTACTAGGATTTCTGAAACCAAAAACAGCAGAAAACAACAATCGGCCCTTCGGCATCTCGTCAATAGGTTAGTTCCGGAAAACGCATAAATATGACATAAAGTATGCATAAAACATGTAGATATCATCAATAATGTGGCATGGAACATAAGAAATTATCGATACGTCGGAGACGTATCAGCATCCCCAAGCTTAGTTCCTGTTCGTCCCGAGCAGGTAAACGATAACAAAGATAATTTCTGGAGTGACATGCCATCATAACCTTGATCATACTATTGTAAACATATGTAATGAATGCAGCGATAAAACAATGGTAATGACATGAGTAAACAAATGAATCATAAAGCAAAGACTTTTCATGAATAGTACTTTCAAGACAAGCATCAATAAGTCTTGCATAAGAGTTAACTCATAAAGCAATAAATCAAAGTAAAGGTATTGAAACAACACAAAGGAAGATTAAGTTTCAGCGGTTGCTTTCAACTTATAACATGTATATCTCATGGATATTGTCAATGTAAAGTAATATAACAAGTGCAATATGCAAGTATGTAGGAATCAATGCATAGTTCACACAAGTGTTCGCTTCTTGAGGTGGAGAGAGATAGGTGAACTGACTCAACATAAAATTAAAAGAAAGGCCCTTCGCAGAGGGAAGCATTTATTGCTATATTTGTGCTAGAGCTTTGGTTTTGAAAACAAGAAACAATTTTGTCAACGGTAGTAATAAAGCATATGTATCATGTAAATTATATCTTACAAGTTGCAAGCCTCATGCATAGTATACTAATAGTGCCCGCACCTTGTCCTAATTAGCTTGGATTACCGGGATTATCATCGCAATACACATGTTTTAACCAAGTGTCACAAAGGGGTACCTCTATGCCGCCTGTAGAAAGGTCTAATGAGAAAGTTCGCATTGGATTTCTCGCTTTTGATTATTCTCAACTTAGACATCCATACCGGGACAACATAGACAACTGATAATGGACTCCTCTTTAATGCATAAGCATGTAGCAACAATTAATGTTCTCATTTGAGATTGAAGATATATGTCCAAAACTGAAACTTCCACCATGGATCATGGCTTTAGTTAGCGGCCCAATGTTCTTCTCTAACAATATGCATGCTCTAACCATTAAATGAGTGGTAAATCTCCCTTACTTCAGACAATACGGACATGCATAGCAACTCACATGATATTCAACAAAGAGTAGTTGATGGCGTCCCCAGGAACATGGTTATCGCACAACAAACAACTTAATAAGAGATAAAGTGCATAATTACATATTCAATACCACAATAGTTTTTGAGCTATTTGTCCCATGAGCTATATACTGCAAAGGTAAATGATAGAAATTTTAAAGGTAGCACTCAAGCAATTTACTTTGGAATGGCGGAGAAATACCATGTAGTAGGTAGGTATGGTGGACACAAATGGCATAGTGGTTGGCTCAAGGATTTTGGATGCATGAGAAGTATTCCCTCTCGATACAAGGTTTAGGCTAGCAAGGTTTATTTGAAACAAACACAAGGATGAACCGGTGCAGCAAAACTCTCATAAAAGACATATTGTAAACATTATAATACTCTACACCGTCTTCCTTGTTGTTCAAAACTCAATACTAGAAATTATCTAGACTTTAGAGAGACCAATTATGCAAACCAAATTTTAGCAAGCTCTATGTATTTCTTCATTAATAGGTGCAAAGTATATGATGCAAGAGCTTAAACATGAGCACAACAATTTCCAAGTATCAAGTTATTCAAGACATCATACCAATTACTACATGTAGCATTTCCCGTTTCCAACCATATAACAATTAACGAAGCAGTTTCAACCTTCGCCATGAACATTAAAAGCTAAGAACACATGTGTTCATATGAACCAGCGGAGCGTGTCTCTCTCCCACACAAGCATGTATTTATTCAGAGAATGAAAATAAAAAAATAAAAACAAAAATAAAATCACAAAGACGCTCCAAGTAAAGTACATAAGATGTGACCGAATAAAAATATAGTTTCAAGAGAAGAAACTTGATAATTTGTCGATGAAGAAGGGGATGCCTTGGGCATCCCGAAGCTTAGACGCTTGAGTCTTCTTGAAATATGCAGGGGTGAACCACCGGGGCATCCCCAAGCTTAGAGCTTTCACTCTTCTTGATCATAGTATATCATCCTCCTCTCTTGACCCTTGAAAACTTCCTCCACACCAAACTCAAAGCAAACTCATTAGAGGGTTAGTGCATAATCAAAAACTCACATGTTCAGAGGTGACACAATCATTCTTAACACTTCTGGACATTGCTCAAAGCTACTGGAAGTTAATGGAACAAAGAAATCCATCCAACATAGCAAAAGAAGCAATGCGAAATAAAAGGCAGAATCTGTCAAAACAGAACAGTCCGTAAAGACGAATTTTATTGAGGCACCAGACTTGCTCAAATGAAAATGCTCAAATTAAATGAAAGTTGCATACATATCTGAGGATAACTCACGTAAATTGGCATAATTTTCAGAGTTACCTACAGAGAATTAGACCCAGATTCGTGACAGCAAGAAATCTGTTTCGCTGCAGATAATCCAAATCTAGTATTGACTTTACTATCAAAGACTTTACTTGGCACAACAATGCAATAAAATAAAGATAAGGAGAGGTTGCTACAGTAGTAAACAACTTCCAAGACTCAAATATAAAACAAAATTGCTGTAGTAAAATAAACACATGGGTTATCTCCCAAGAAGTTCTTTCTTTATACCCATTAAGATGGGCTCAGCAGTTTTAATGATGCGCTCGCAAGAAATAAGAGTTGAAGCAAAAGAGAGCATCAAGAGGCAAATTCAAAACAAATTTAAGTCTAACCCACTTCCTATGCATAGGAATCTTGTAAATAAACAAATTCATGAAGCATAATGCAACAAGCATAGAAAGATAAAACAAGTGCAGCTTCAAGATTTTCAGCAAAAAGAGAGGCGTTTTAGTAACATGAAAATTTCTACAACCATATTTTCCTCTGTCATAATAATATCCAGTAGCATCATGAGCAAACTCAACAATATAACTATTAAAGGAAACATTCTTATCATGAGTCTCATGCATAAAATTATTACTCTCCACATAAGCATAGTCAATTTTATTAGTTGTAGTGGGAGCAAATTCAACAAAGTAGCTATCATTATTATTCTCATCATCGAATATAGGAGGCATATTGTAATCATAATTAAATTTATCCTCCATAGTAGGCGGCACCAAAAGACCACTATCATTATAATCATCATAAATAGGAGGCAAAGTATCATCAAACAAAATTTTCTCCTCAATGCTTGGTGGACTAAAAAGATCATGCTCATCAAAACCAGCTTCCCCAAGCTTAGAATTTTCCATATCATTAGCAACAATGGTGTTCAAAGCG
Organism: Lolium rigidum; assembly: GCF_022539505.1. Taxonomy (NCBI): domain Eukaryota; kingdom Viridiplantae; phylum Streptophyta; class Magnoliopsida; order Poales; family Poaceae; genus Lolium; species Lolium rigidum. The sequence goes on along the minus strand of NC_061513.1, from coordinate 233,676,248 downwards.
TTCATACTAATATGTTCCATAGGTTTTTTAATTTTCGCATCAAACCATCCATGTCTTAAATCAGGAAATAGAATAAGAAGCTCATTGTTGTCCATTATGCCTAACTAGTGTAAACAAGAAACAAAAAGATGCAATTGCAGGATCTAAAGGAAATAGCTTCGAGCACACACACAACGGCAACAAAAAAGTACTTTACCTGGGACCGGAGTATGAGTGCCTTTTACCTTTCCTCCCCGGCAACGGCGCCAGAAAAGTGCTTGATGTCTACGGGTGCTTCTATTCTTGTAGACAGTGTTGGGCCTCCAAAAGCAGAGGTTTGTAGAACAGCAGCAAGTTTCCCTTAGGTGGATCACCCAAGGTTTATCGAACTCAGGGAGGAAGAGGTCAAAGATATCCCTCTCATGCAACCCTGCAACCACAAAGCAAGAAGTCTCTTGTGTCCCCAACACACCTAATAGGTGCACTAGTTCGGCGAAGAGATAGTGAAATACAAGTGGTATGAATGAATATGAGCAGTAGTAACGGCGCCAGAAAAGTGCTTGTTGGCGTGTGGTTGATGGTGGTAATATTGCGGGAAGAAAAGATGCGATAAAACGAGTAAACAAGCAGCGATAGCGATATTTAGGAACAAGGCCTAGGGATCATACTTTCACTAGTGGACACTCTCAACATTGATCACATAACAGAATAAATGGATAGATGCTAGACTCTACACCCTCTTGTTGGATGATGAACACCACTAACTGTGTAGGATTACACGAACCCTCAATGCCGGAGTTAACAAGCTCCACAATATTCAATGTTCATATTAAATAACCTTAGAGTGCATAACAGATCAACATAACCAAACCAAGTACTAACATAGCATGCACACTGTCACCTTCACACTACGAAAGGAGGAATAGATCACATCAATACTATCATAGCAATAGTTAACTTCATAATCTACAAGAGATCACAATCATAGCCTACGCCAAGTACTACACGATGCACACACTGTCACCATTACACCATGCAGGAGGAATAAACTACTTTAATAACATCACTAGAGTAGCACACATATATATTGTGATACAAAACACATTGCAATCATAAAGAGATATAAATAAGCACTTCACTATGCCATTCATAACAGTGAATAAGTATTCTGTGAAATATAGCCTAAGAGACCCACACGGTGCACACACTGTCACCTTTACACACGTGGGGCAAGGAGTCTCCGGAGATCACATAAGTAAAATCCACTTGACTAGCATAATGACATCTAGATTACAAGCATCATCATATGAATCTCAATCATGTAAGGCAACTCTTGAGATTATTGTATTGAAGAACATAGGAGAGAGATTAACCACATAGCTACCGGTACAGCCCCGAGCATCGATGGAGAACTACTCCCTCCTCATGGGAGATAGCAGCGTTGATGGAGATGGCGGTGGTGTCGATGGAGAAGCCTTCCGGGGCACTTCCCCGTCCCGGCGGCGTGCCGGAACAGAGACTCCTGTCCCCCAGATCTTGGCTTCGCGATGGCGGCGGCTCTGGAAGGTTTTCTCTGGTTTCGTCGAACGTGATAGGGTTTTCGCGACGGAGGCTTTAATTAGGCGGAAGGGCAGCCTCGGAGGGGTCCTGGTGGGACCACACACTAGGCCGGCGCGGCCAGGGCTTGGGCCGCGCCGCCCTACTGTGTCCCCACCTCGTGGCCCCACTTCGTTTCCCCTTCGGACTTCTGGAAGCTTCGTGGAAAAATAGGACCCTGGGCGTTGATTTCGTCCAATTCCGAGAATATTTCCTTACTAGGATTTTTGAAACTAAAAACAGAAGAAAACATCAACTGGCCCTTCGGCATCTCGTCAATAGGTTAGTTCCGGAAAACGCATAAATATGACATAAAGTATGCATAAAACATGTAGATATCATCAATAATGTGGCATGGAACATAAGAAATTATCGATACGTCGGAGACGTATCAGTAACCCATTATCATCATAATCAAGAACAGACAGGCAGGACGTAAGGGTTTTACCTCATCGAGGGCCCCGAACCTAGGTAAATCGCTCTCCCCACTTGTCTGTGAACCGATGTCTCGCGTCAGCTTGCAGGATTCCACCAACCCTAAGCCCCTATCGGAGGGCATTGCCGAGGAGCACCCTCGACAATTGGCGTCGTCTGTGGGAAACCTGTCGGCACAAGATCGGTCATCGGCAGATCCAATCATGACACCGGCGACTTCACCGGCCACTTCATCAGCAACTTCATCGACACCGTCATCGCCAAACCTGGGAAGCCCGATTCGGTTCGGCTCCTATGAGTTCACCCCACACAGCGATTCTTCTCGCTCGAACTTCTCAGACCTACAAGGAAACATGGAGATGACTTTCGGCAGCGTCCACTACAACGTCAACGCAGAAGGAATCCTTCGACTGCTAGAATCGCCCACTTCCAGATCGATGAGTCCAAGCGCGTCATCATCACTCGACCTTTCGGCTGGCCTGACAGGCTCGACGAGTTTACCCGCACCTTCGACTCCCCGTTCCGTGTCCTCCATGTCGGTAGGATCCGACGATCCCACATCTTCGGAGTTAACTTCGTACTACTGCTTGAACTGCGACACCAGGCACGGGCTGGGATCAAGCGACACGCCATTCATCTGCAATGTCTAGTATTCGTCGGGAGAGGACAGTATCGACAGCATCGTCCAAGGAATCACCCGAAGAACGGCGCACCATCAGGTCTGTGTCGCCAATAACACAGGAATACCAAGGCACAGAGGAAACGGAGACCATACTCCTCGTTCTAGTAGGCGGGCGAGTTTCGACAACAGCGCCAGCAACCACGACAGCGACTACACCATCGCAGACAAGGAATGGGCAGCCGCTAGGGTAGCAGTACTCAACAACACACCGCTCCCCGCAGGAACCTCAGTCGGAACCCTCAATGCTTATCGCTCTATACTAGAGAAAAATCGGGAGCACCTGTCAAAGGAACAAGCCTCTCTCGAGAGACGCCTATCTGCGGCAGATCGATCCAGTGAGCGGCGAAGAGGCTCGCAGGCGAGCGCCTCTCCGAATACTCAAGGGGCGGGTAAGCACAGGTCGAGGCTGTCCAGGCTCTCGGAAGATGATGCCAGAGAAATCACGTCAAATCTGACCAAGTCCTTTATGACTACGGACACCGCAGGCATGCCACGACCAAAAACCGTCGCAGGAGCAACTGCCAACCTTGCTGCATACCTCATTAACCAACGCCCTGAAGGGTCCATGGCCCAAGCTCAGCGAGGCGCCCTGGAAAGTCTCGCGATACTGGGAAATAATCTAGTTCCACAAAAGGAAAAGACCACGCTGCAGGGCAGCGGGTCAAAGTATCATGCGAGAGACGCTCGGGATGAAATCACCCAGAGCAGGATCGACAAAGCAAGGTGGCGACGCGCCGCTAGGAACGAGAACGACAGCGATTCTTCGGATGAGGATCAGGAGTACGACGGCGAGCTCAGGGGAGCCGACTGTTTAAGTCACAGAATCCGCGAGGCAATGCCGCCCAGGAAGTTCAAGCCTACGCCTACCGACGCCGCTAAATACGATGGGCAGCAAGAGCCAAGATCTTGGATAGACGACTACCTGCAGACCGTAATACTACATAAGGGGAACCAAATAGCAGCAATGCAGTGCTTACAGCTCTATCTCAAAGATTCAGCGCGAGCCTGGCTAAGGGGGCTGCCGAAGGGTTCCATCAAATCATGGGACGATCTAGTAGATGCCTTCGTTGCCAATTTCCAAGCAACATACAAGAGACCCGTCGGGATTGAAGAACTACGGAACTGTCAGCAGAAGCAGAAGGAGTCGATGCGCTCATACATCGGGAGATTCACCAAACTCCTAAACGCTGCCGAAGATGTGTCTGTCGACAGAGCAATCGACGCTTTCAGCGACGGCGTCCGACGTGAGAGTTACATAGAAGAACTCGGGCGTAAAAAGCCTAAAACCATAACCAAGTTAATGGAAATCGCCAACAGCTGGGATGATGGCGAGGACAACGTGCGAAGGCCACGACAGCGCAGTGACGACGAAGACGATGATCAGCCGAAGCACGACTCAGGTGGCTGAAGGGATCGCCACAAGAGAAGGAAGAACCGCAACTATGATGACAACAACCTGGTAGCCGCAGGGTATTCTGATCGGCAGGATGATCGGTATGACGACAGAAGAGACGATCGATAGGACGGTAATCGGAACAACTCCGGGAACCGTGGCAATTATAAACCTCGGCAGCAGAGGGCCCCTGAACTGCCTTATGCTGAGCAGATCAACGCTCCCTGTTACCTGCACTTGTATACCGATTCTAAGGATGGAAAAACGAAGTCGAGTCACCTGCTCAGGGACTGTCGGCAGTTCATTGACATGCATAAACTCATCCAGCAGGGAGGCCAGCAACCGCTACCACCACCACCCCCATCTCCTCCGCAGCACCAAGTCCAGCAGGCTCAACCTCATCAACCCAACAAGGCGTTTCCACCACCACGGGGGCAGATGAGCATGATCCATAGGACAGGTGCCTCAAGAAGAGATATGAAGAAGCTCACCCGAGACATTAACCTGGCAGAAAGCATCATGGCAAACATCCCCGAGTATGTCGAGTGGTCCTCTCAGAGCATTACGTTCAGCCGAGCAGATCACCCGATGACCATACCAACACCAGGACACGCTGCCCTAGTAGTCGAGGCACAAATCGGGGGGTTCAAGATGAGCAAGGTTTTCATGGATGGTGGAAGCGGATTAAACCTGATATTCATCGACACAATCAAAAGTATGGGGATCACCATGAAGATGCTACAAGAAACAGATACCTGCTTCCATGGGATTCTCCCAACTGCACCAGGCTACTCTCTTGGCAAAGTTTACCTGAACGTCGTCTTTGGCAAAACCGATAATTTCAGGAAGGAGAAGATCGAGTTTGAGGTAGTAAACTGGGAGTCACAGTATCACGCCATACTCGGGAGACCAGCTTATGCCAAGTTCATGGCTGTGCCGCACTATGCATACCTCAAGCTGAAAATAACTGGGAACAACGGGACGAACATCACAGTCTATGGAAGTTTCTCACGCTCCGACAATTGTGATCGCGACTTTCAAAGGATTGCTGCAAAGTTTGGGCCACAACGAGAAATTGTCGACCCTCTGCCCAAGGTGTCGATACGTGAAATCAAGGAGGAAAAGCATGTCAGGGAAACCAAGAAGAAGCCAGCCAACATTGCTCTCGAAGCCTCGCGCGAAGCCCGGCAAGAGCTTCGGCGGCAGCAGAGGCACAGAGACGCAAGACGTCGGCAATCATTGCCCGACCGGCAGTAGCAACGCCGCGCAACCACTAACGTGATGAAAAAGCGAAGATGAGAAGAACCCTTCCTTGCTTAAGCAATTTATTAGCATTAATTTTTTCCTTTATATAAACGGGCCTCCTTTTGCCCTCTAGTCTCGTGCTTACTTATTAATGAGAACCTAAGTTTCGATCCTTTGTTGAGCATTCAACAACGCCGTAAGCGCACACCGCACGCGTAAGAACGTGATTCGTAAAAAAGCCTCTACGAGTGCTAAAAGATACAAAGCAAATAAGGATGTTAACCTCTACTGAGATGCTCGATAAATAGCGAGAGTATGGAAATACATATAAACACAACCTACGTTTGATGTTTTACTTATGAAAATATCAATGAACAACAGGATCATCGGCACAACCACTACACCCGAAAGATTTGGGAGTGACTGTCGCAACATACATCGGTTGAAAGCAAAGTTGCGCATACAACGGGTTTAGCAAGACCTGCAACACGAGCTGATCACTCAAACATTTGCTGACCAACGAATACGAAAAATTCTTAAGCGGACAATTAAGATTTGCTCCCTCAAAAATTGCCAACGGCACCACTACGGTAAAAGTACATATACATGTATCTACCAAGTAAAAATTCTTGGCTCAACAATCCTAACACCTGGATAAAGCAGTCAAATTAACCTATTTACAAAAACAACCCTAATCCACGAAACTACCCCTGTGGAGCTTCTCTTTCCTCAGGTACCCTCGAATGCCCTTCAAGCTTGTCGACGATTATATTGGCAGGAAGCAATACCTTCGGATACAAAGTGTCGAAGTCACCAACAGCGTTGGCAATAGCAAGCAGATCCGCCGAGGGGTACCGTGCAAGCACAAGGGCAAGCGTCAACCTGGCCCCTGCGAAAACCTGCGCTCGTACCAAGTCTTGAATCTTCTTGGCATTCCCAAACTCAGACATCAAAGACAGCAGCGTAGGGGGAACTGCGTTTAAAGGGAACATCGTCTTCCAAACCACCCTCATAGCTTTGTAGCACTTGTCGAAGAAATGGTGGACTTGCTGCACCTGATCCTGAAATTTTGCGACAGCCGAAGCCTTCGAGTGTTCCCGCCAGAAAATCTCTTCGGATGAGGACAGCTGGGTTAAAGCATGCACTCGCTCGTGAATCCGCTTGTTCTCTTCCGCACGGTTCAAAGCTATGACTGGCAAAGGAATCAATAAAGGATCAGACAAGGCGTTGTCAATAAAAGGACAAAAGGAATCAGGAAGCTTACAGTTCAAACTCTCGGTAGCTTTATGCAGCTCAGTAAGAGCGTACCGCTCCACTTCGGCTGCAATCTCGCTCTTCTTATTAACAATAGCAGCTAAAGCATAAGTGCTGTGCAGGTCCTTTTCCATCTGAGTGATCCGATCCTTCATACGCTGGATCCGATCACCCTCAGGAAGAACACCAGAAGAGTCTTCGACAAATGAGGGCACTGGGAAAACCTGCAGGAAACAACGTTAAAAAGGATGACGGATATGGCCAAGATGAGCATCCGAAGTAACTCCCATCGGGAGAAGTGCAAGTAGAAATATCATAACAAAGGTGTGCTAGCAACATTGCTAGCACGGAGTTTATTACAAGCATAAGTTTTGCAGCAGAACAATGTTTCGTATCAGCTCAAGCATAAGTTTGTTACAAAAATCAAGGGGCTTGGGTCTGAGTCGATAAACTGGGTCCAGCCGACGACTTCCTTGACGAAACTAGCTCAAGGAGCTGGCGAGCACAAGTAAGGGCAGACGATTTAAAGGTGCTTAAGTCAACAAACTGCCCGTCTTGCTCTTTCGGCAGCTCCTTAGTCATTTCTTCAATGTCACCCTTAAAGCCGTAACCCATCATAAGCTGGAAGGCAAGGAGGGCACCATAGGTGCGCGAAGTACGCTTGAATACGTCGATAACCTCCTTGGTGTCAATCGCGAAGGCATCGATCAGCTGCCCCAGGGTTTTGTCCTGCTTAATCTTGGGGAAAATCACCAGGTGCATCCGCGCAGGCACCTTTCCCTTTCAAGAAGTTCCCGCGTAAGCTGGTGGGAGGCAAGAGCCATCGACACACCGTTTGTCGAGAATTGTTTGGAACTTTGTCCAAGGCGGCAGCAGGAATGTTGGCGGCTTCTCGCAAGAAAGTGAATTGGAAAAGATCATTGATAAAGGAACAAATCCATGAAGTATGATAATCAACGAGATAGTATGAAAAAGCTTACCAAGTAGAGCCAAAGAAGATTGGCGAAGGAGTTCATCCTTTTCGGCTGCCTGAGCTTCGGCAGCCAACCTTGACGCCTCCTCCTCCTTCAGCTTTTCCTTCAGCTTACCCAGTTCCTCCTTCAGGGAATCAATTTCTTGGCGGGCCTTGGCAGCTATCTTGACTGCGCCTTCCAGCTTCGAGGAAGAGGATTCGACTTCCTTCCGCAGTCGAACCTTGTCCGCCTCTAGATAAGTGAACTGGGAAGCGAAGGCCCCCAAAGAGGAGATAACACCTCGGAGATCCTTATGGGAAAAAGGATGTTTTGCGAAGAATCGTTAGAAAAGGCACATTTCAGGAAATCCACGATGTATTTAAAAAAGGACTTACAGAAGGAGGAGTCGTGGTGGCGGCAGGAGCATCTTTTCCCTTGGAAAGGGAAGAAGCAGTCGACGCCTGAGCCGTGGGAGCCTCCTTAGGAGCTGAAGCTTCGGAAGCAGCAGCGGTCGGCGGGATAGCATCAGATCTGGCCTTCTTAGGTGGAGGCTCGGCGAAACCTTCGTCACTGTAAAAAGGGAATGATCGACAGAAGAGGTGAAAAAACTGCGAAGAATAAAGGGACAAGCTATGGCACCAGGGAAGAAAGCGCTTACATATCGAAGAGATCATCTTCGTCGGCAAAGCCGCCGGTTGACCTCTTCGCAGGCGAAGCCCTGGTCGCCTCTACAGCTGCATCAACAAAGGCATCATGATCAGCGTCATCGTTGCGCACTGATCCCTCTGTATCGCAAGCATCGTCGGCTGAAGGAGGAAGGTCGGTGTGAACAGTTTCAGGATCTATCGGATCATCACGCTCACTCTCTGGGCCTGCGTGCTCGACAGTGGGAAAATCGACAGGAACGGAGGAGCCTCTTCCCTCAGAAGTATCATTTGGCGAATCATGTAAGTTTCCAGAAGCTATGGGGGCCTGTCGAAAGGAAGAACAAGTAAGAATAAAAGCAATCATATTAGCCGAGTGAAAATAGCATAGTAAGGACATCAAAAGGAAGTTACCTCTGGTGGCGGATGATCAGCATCGAGAGGAGTGTAAGAAGATATCAACGAGATCGAGTCTTCCTGGCTAAAGGAAGTAAGGCGACGGACTTCGTCAAGCAACTCCTTTGCCGACAGTTCGGCAGCATTAACTCTGGTTTCATCCTTTGGGCCTGAGTACAACCACATCGGGTGCGCCCTGACCATGACCGGTTGGACTCGACGTTTCAAGAACACCGCTGCCACCTCTGTGCCGATCATAGTTTGGCCATCGGCCTCTTTGATTCGAAGAAATTTGGCAAATAATTCATCGGCTACTACTTTTTCGTCGGGTGAGAGAATGTTCTTCCAGGAATTCTTGGGCTTGGCTTCGAAGACATCGGCAAAGCAAGGAAGTTGAGATTCGGGTGACAGGGAGTCCTTGACGTAAAACCATTTCAGCCTCCACCCTTGCACAGATTCTCGCATTGGGAAATTGAAGTAATTAACCTCCGAACGGGCTACAAACCCCACTCCTCCGGTGGACAAAGAATCCATTGCTACTGCTGTATCTCTTCACATAGAAGATCTTTTTCCACAACCCGAAATGAGGTTTGATACCCAGAAACGCCTCGCAAAGGGTAATGAACACAGCAACGTGGAGGATTGAGTTGGGAGTGAGTTGCCATAATTGGATTTCGTAAGTGCGCAAGAGATGGAGGAGGAATTCATGAGCGGGAAGCGAAAGACCTCGATATAGGAACGATAAGAACATCACGGTAAAGCCAGCAGGGGGATTAGGCCGAGAAATCGCACCTGGAAAGATCACATTCCCCTCGTCGGAGGAGATTAATCCCAGGCTTCGGGATCTTTTTTCGTCACGCTTGGTGACGGTTGACGCTACCCAATCTCCGGGCTTGGCCACCGAACTTGGCGGCGCTGGCGGCGCCGGAGTTGGGAGAGGAGCGCTCGGGGCGCTCCCCTTCGGAAGAGTCGAGGAGGATTTGACGGCGGCGCCTCCGCTAGTAGAACTGGCGGCGGCGGTAACACCCTTCTTCTTCACCATTGTGAGATCCGGGGAAAATCGGAAAAGTAGTGGTGGCGGCGCAGTAGCAGCAAAGGGAGGAAGAAGGAGGAGAACGAGGAGATGCTACGGAAAATGTGGAAGAGGATTAGGGATTTTTTCGCCCTTTGGAGATTTTAAGAGGGACTTGAGAATTGAGCGGGGCACGTGTCGTTGCCTCCGGCCCGTTCGGTAATCTTTTCTATTGAAGGTTGCAGAAATCGAGGAGACGCCTTGGTGACTGTGCGAAGAGGGCTGGACAGAGAAAGAATAGGCCCAGCAGGTTACGTCCTGTCAGTCAGAGTCAAGATATCAGTAGAGCGTCATCAATGACGTCATGTAAAATGCCAAAGGCATTCGAAGGAAAAATGGAAAGTTATCGGATGAAAGATTTGAGTCCAAGCACATACTGTGAAGCATCCGCGCTTAGACTCGGGGGCTACTCCCATCGGGAGCGCTGACGCGCACCCGATAAAATGAAGACTCGAAGAAAAAAAGGGGGTTTGAAGGAAGGGCCAATTGTTCGACTCAAGTCTGCACCCGGTTACAAGCACCCATGCCCAGACTCGGGGGCTACTCCCATCGGGAGCGCTGGACGCGCACCCGATAGAACTTTTTTGCACTCCAGGATCATGCCCGGGGACTTGATTCTGTGTAGGGTAACGTTGTTTTGCCATCGGCAGTTAACCAACAAAAGTTGGGCACGTTACTTATCATCCCTTGCATGTGGAAAATGTATCGAATGAATACGGAGACTTACATAAAAACTTCGGCAGAGTAAAATGTTCGAGTGGTTCAACTTGAGTCTACGCACGGATTACAAGCATCCGTACCTAGACTCGGGGGCTACTCCCATCGGGAGCGCTGACACGCACCCGACAGAAGAAGATGATGCAAATTCAAGAACAATCAGGGAGAAGAACCTTGGGAGGTGGCATGCTTTAGTCTCTACCCGAACTATTTTCGGCTAGACACTCGGGGGCTACTGACGTGGGCATTACCCTTCGGGTAACCAATGTTGCCCTACCCTGTATTTCCTAGTTGGAGGCCCATGAAGGCACTCGACGACAAGATGGGCTGCCAAGGGAGACGCGGCGGAAGATTCCTTGAAGTGCAAGACACGGAAGGAGCCGAACAAGGAAAGCTTAGAGATATATCTACTGTAAACCCAGTCGTACTCGATTAGACCTCTTGAGACCTGGCCTCCTATATAAAGGCTAGGAGAGGGGCTGTCTTGGGACACAATCAATCTTAGCGATCTTAGCCATCAGAAGCCTAAAGCTAGGTTACCTTAGCGCTTAGCCAACTCGACGAGATCTCAGCCGAACTATTCGGCACCCCATTGTAACCCATTATCATCATAATCAAGAACAGACAGGCAGGACGTAAGGGTTTTACCTCATCGAGGGCCCCGAACCTGGGTAAATCGCTCTCCCCACTTGTCTGTGAACCGATGTCTCGCGTCAGCTTGCAGGATTCCACCAACCCTAAGCCCCTATCGGAGGGCATTGCCGAGGAGCACCCTCGACACCCTCGGAACACCTACTAAGTCAACGGTAGACCAAGCAAAGATGCTCCGATTCTCACAGAGGAAGTTGACGAGCGCGCTTTCCTGTGCCTCATCCAGGCCGGCACCGATATGAACGGTACGCTCTGGGTATGCCGGGTCCAGCACGATGTCCTTTGTCTCCTTGGTTGGCTTGAATGCCGGTGTGCCCAAGTTGCCACTCATTGCCGCAACTGTAAGACTGAGCCAGCGCAACTGCAGTTTGCATCCTTCTTTTTTCCTCTGCTATCACCAACGATTCTTCCAGGTTTGATCCGGCGGAAGCGGTTTCCAGCGAGACCTTATAGTTTCCCACCACAGTCAAAGGTACACGAGGTGCCGGCATCTTCATATTGAGATATGCGGTAGGAGTTGTGGCCATGAACGCCGCCAGTGTCGGTCTCCCCAGCAGTGCATGGTAAGGACTGTCTAGATCCACCACCTCGAACAGAAGGTTTTCGACTCGGAATTTGTCACGCCCTCCAAACGATACATCCACCCGGATATTTCCCATAGGCGAACAGGACAAGCCCGGAACAATTCCATGGAAGGTTGTGTGAGTTGGTTGGAGCATGTTTTCGGTTATCCCCATCATACGCATGGTGTGCCGGTACATGATATTTATGCTGCTCCCATTGTCTATCAGCACCTTGCTGAATTTGACTCGAGTCATTGGCCCGTGCATGATTGGGTCCACAACCAGAGCGTAGCCGCCTGGGTTTGGCATTATCTTGGGGTGATCCTTGAACGACCAGGTAATTTCCTGATCTGACCACAGCATGTACTTCGGAACTGCCGGCATCACAGCGTTCACTTCCATGGAACGGCGATGCATGCTCTGCTTGTCTATTGGCTCAGTAACGAACACAACACAACACAGGTGTGGATCCTTGTAAACGTTACGGCCCAAAGGTGCCGGCGGTGGTGGTTGGCCATTACCATCTCCACCTGATGGACTTGTTGCTGCTACCAGTTCGGCTGAGGTTGTACCGGTAGCGCATTTGCTCCGGTAAGCGGGGGTGGTGGTGGTAGCCTTCCGGTACCTTGGTCCCTTGCATCTTTCATCATGCCTCTTTGCATTAATCTCTTGGTCCAAGTGCAATCTTTTGTCAAATGTTTCGCAGATCTTGCAGGATTCGGAGTGTGCCACCGGCACGGCTGATCCATAGCGGATTCCATGGTGTACCTCTCATCATTTTTCCACGGTTTCTTTTCAACCCATTGTTTCTTAGGACCCTCCCACGGCTGCGATCCGGTTTTTTGCCTCTGGCTTCCGCTGGCGCCGGAATTATCCTGCACTGCGGCCACTTGCTGCGGTCCATACCTCCGATCTGGAAAATCTTCCCTTCTTTTGTTGTGTCGGTTGTCCCGGTATTGATCTTGGCGTGGTTGGCTTGTTTGCGCCGGCTCAGCTTGAACCGCCGGTTGCATTGGGTTTCCCAATGCGTAGCTATCTGCCACACGTATCATCTCAGCCAAAGTTGTTGGCATGTTTCTCTGCAGCTTTTGCCACAGCGGTGAACCTCTTCTGCACCCATTGAAAAACCAAGTGATGGCATGTGCCTCGATCACCCCTTCACAGGAGTTCCTTGTGGAGTTCCACCGGGTTAGGTAATCCCGGTATGTTTCATTGGAGCGCTGCACGCACAAAGCGAGCTATTGCGGCCTATTTGGCCTCCGGTACGTACTGCTGAAGTTACTTACGAAAGCTTCCTCAAAGTCCAACCAGCCATTTATGCTTCCTACCGGCAAGTTGTTAAGCCAAATGCGTGCTAGTCCTACCAGGAAGGATGGTACGATTCTAACGGCCCAACGCCGGTTCCCTCCACCAGCTACGGTTCCTCCGCCACCAGTGACGTATACTGCGGTTACATAATCCGCAAGCCAATCTTCCGGCTTAGTGGTGCCATCATACGATTTTGTGTCACGGGGCAACTGGAAGTTGCGAACCGGTGGTTCCTCTTTCATGATTCATGGGCCAAAGCATTTTGGACCCGGAGGACCTTCCGCCTCAATAATCTCAGATAAGTACACTCTGTCCAGCCTGTGCCTCGCATCTCGGTCTGGCAGGCACCTTTCCCCTACGCGTTCCCCCAAAGGGTTCCGGTAAGCTCCGATTCTTTCTGTTCCCGAATCAGCTTCATCGTAGCGTTCCGGTACCGCGGCTCGTGCCTGCCGGTACCTTGGTGGAGGTATTTCCTCCTCAACGTAAGCTGCTCTTGCTGCGCGTTAATTTTGCCCGGTTTCACCTTTACCGGCATAGTCATTTCCGGCGTAGCCATTTCCTGCATAGCCACGTACTGCCCCTTGGCTTTTTCTTCCGGCCTCATGTCGCCCGGCTTGTTGTTTTCCGGCAAGAACCGGATCATACACAGTCATTTGCTGCGTATTCACTTCTTTTCTTTTCTTCTGTCCGGATAGGGGGACGATGCCTTCCCATGCGACTTGCTTCCGGCATTCTTTGCCGAACACACTGATTTTGACGTTGCAGCTTTGTTTACCCTAGCAAGCTGCTCAGCATTTTGTTCCTGTATCATATCAAGAAACTCCCTAACACGATCTTGTTGTTTTGCTAAATCTTCTCCGGTAAGTGAGTCACACAATTCTACTGCAGCCCTAGTAGCTTTTATGGTCTTATCCGGATTGTTGTAGTTAGGTTTCTCTATGATCCTCAAAGATGCAGAGGTACTTTTTCCGGAAAGAACTTCCTTACGCAGATCCTGATCTAGGTTGCGAGCTCTAAGACGGTTTTCCGGTACTCTAGCAGGCTGAGCGCTAATAGAAGCAAAGTCATGGGCAGAGTTATACTCACGTAGGGTTAGGTTCAGCTCGCGCTGCGCCCGGATGATGTCCATACCTCCGGAGAGCAGCTTCTGTCGTTGCGCCTCCAGCTCCGCCTGAGCTGCCGCCGGATCGATGTTCTGCGCGATGGGCATCGCCGGCACATTCATGGCCGCTTGGAGAGGAGTCTACGGTGGCGCTGTAGATGCACCCGCAACCGCCTGGTCACGCTCGGTCGGCGGCTTGGCCATGCGCGTGGACTTCGCCTGTCCAGCGCCTTCTGCCGCAACCTCCTTTCCGGCGTCAGCCGCGCCGACCACCAGCACTTCCACGCTGCCGGCGGCGCAGCCGCTGCGAGCTGCAGACCTTGGCGGGTCCGGCGCTACCAGCACCGGCGAGAGGTACTGGCGCTCCGGGGCGGTGCCGTAGTAGACGCGATGGCTGCCGAACTCGATGATGTGGCCGTTCTTGGGGAACTTACCGCCGTTGGAGAAGCAGCCAGCGTTGTCGTTGATGAAGTCCATCGAGAAGAGGCGGTAGACAAGGCCAGTGACCTGATGCGCGTAGATGACACGTCCGTTGGGAACCCCAAGAGGAAGGTGTGATGAGCACAGCAGTAAGTTTTCCCTCAGAAAGAAACCAATGTTTATCGAACCAGGAGGAGCCAAGAAGCACGTTGAAGGTTGATGGTGGCGGAATGTAATGCGGCGCAACACCAGGGATTCCGGCGCCAACGTGGAACCTGCACAACACAACCAAAGTACTTTGCCCCAACGAAACAGTGAGGTTGTCAATCTCACCGGCTTGCTGTAACAAAGGATTAACCGTATTGTGTGGAAGATGATTGTTTGCAGAGAACAGTAAATAACAAGTATTGCAGTAGATTGTATTTCAGATGTAAAGAATAGGACCGGGGTCCACAGTTCACTAGAGGTGTCTCTCCCATAAGATAAAAGCATGTTGGGTGAACAAATTACAGTCGGGCCATTGACAAATAGAGAGGGCATAACAATGCACATACATGATATGATAAATATAGTGAGATTTAATTGGTCATTACGACAAAGTACATAGACCGCTATCCATCATGCATCTATGCCTAAAAGTCCACCTTCAGGTTATCATCCGAACCCCTTCCAGTATTAAGTTGCAAAACAACAGACAATTGCATTAAGTATGGTGCGTAATGTAATCAATAACTACATCCTTAGACATAGCATCAATGTTTTATCCCTAGTGGCAACATCACATCCACATCCTTAGAACTTTCTCGTCATCGTCCCAGATTTAATGGAGGCATGAACCCACTATCGAGCATAAATACTCCCTCTTGGAGTTAAGAGCAAAAACTTGGCCAGAGCCTCTACTAATAACGGAGAGCATGCAAGATCATAAACAACACATAGGTAATAACTTGATAATTAACATAACATAGTATTCTCTATCCATCGGATCCCGACAAACACAACATATAGAATAACAGATAGATGATCTTGATCATGTTAGGCAGCTCACAAGATCCAACAATGAAGCACAATGAGGAGAAGACAACCATCTAGCTACTGCTATGGACCCATAGTCCAGGGGTGAACTACTCACTCATCACTCCGGAGGCGACCATGGCGGTGAAGAGTCCTCCGGGAGATGAATCCCCTCTCCGGCAGGGTGCCGGAGGAGATCTCCTGAATCCCCCGAGATGGGATTGGCGGCGGCGGCGTCTCTAGAAGGTTTTCCGTATCGTGGCTCTCGGTACTGGGGGTTTCGCGACGGAGGCTTTAAGTAGGCGGAAGGGCAGGTAAAGAGGCGGCACGAGGGGCCCACACCTTAGGTCGGCGCGGCCAGGGCCTGGGCCGCGCCGCCCTGGTGTTTCGCCACCTCGTGGCCCCACTTCGACTCTCCCTCGGTCTTCTGGAAGCTTCATGGCAAAATAGGACCCTGGGCGTTGATTTCGTCCAATTCCGTGAATATTTCGTTACTAGGATTTCTGAAACCAAAAACAGCAGAAAACAGCAACTGGCTCTTCGGCATCTCGTTAATAGGTTAGTGCCGGAAAATGCATAAATACGACATATAATGTGTATAAAACATGTAGATATCATCAATAATGTAGCATGGAACATAAGAAATTATCGATACGTTAGAGACGTATCAGCATCCCCAAGCTTAGTTCTGCTCGTCCCGAGCAGGTAAACGATAACAAAGATAATTTCTGAAGTGACATGCCATCATAACCTTGATCATACTATTGTAAACATATGTAATGAATGCAGCGATCAAAACAATGGTAATGACATGAATAAACAACTGAATCATAAAGCAAAGACTTTTCATGAATAGTACTTCAAGACAAGCATCAATAAGTCTTGCATAAGAGTTAACTCATAAAGCAATAAATCAAAGTAAAGGTATTGAAGCAACACAAAGGAAGATTACATTTCAGCGGTTGCTTTCAACTTGTAACATGTATATCTCATGGATAATTGTCAACATAGAGTAATATAATAAGTGCAATACGCAAGTATGTAAGAATCAATGCACAGTTCACACAAGTGTTTGCTTCTTGAGGTGGAGAGAAATAGATGAACTGACTCAACATAAAAGTAAAAAAGAATGGTCCTTCAAAGAGGAAAGCATCGATTGCTATATTTGTGCTTGAGCTTTTATTTTGAAAACATGAAAGCTCGCATTTTGGATTTCTCGCTTTTGATTATTCTCAACTTAGACATCCATACCGGGACAACATGGACAACAGATAATGGACTCCTCTTTAATGCATAAGCATGTGGCAACAATTAGTGTTCTCATATGAGATTGAGGATATATGTCCAAAACTGAAACTTCCACCATGATTCATGGCTTTAGTTAGCGGCCCAATGTTCTTCTCTAACAATATGCATGCTCCAACCATTAAAGTGGTAGATCTCTCTTGCTTCGAGACAAGACGGACATGCATAGCAACTCACATGATATTCAACAAAGAGTAGTTGATGGCGTCCCCGTAAATATGGTTATCGCACAACAAGCAACTTAATAAGAGATAAAGTG
This sequence comes from Lolium rigidum, assembly GCF_022539505.1. Lineage (NCBI taxonomy): Eukaryota > Viridiplantae > Streptophyta > Magnoliopsida > Poales > Poaceae > Lolium > Lolium rigidum. The sequence goes on along the minus strand of NC_061513.1, from coordinate 233,659,260 downwards.
CATAAGTACATATTCAATACCACAATAGTTTTTAAGCTATTTTGTCCCATGAGCTATATATTGTAAAGGCGAATGATGGAATTTTAAAGGTAGCACTCAAGCAATTTACTTTGGAATGGCGGAGAAATACCATGTAGTAGGTAGGTATGGTGGACACAAATGGCATAGTGGTTGGCTCAAGGATTTTGGATGCATGAGAAGTATTCCCTCTCGATACAAGGTTTAGGCTAGCAAGGTTTATTTGAAACAATCACAAGGATGAACGGTGCAGCAAAACTCACATAAAATACATATTATAAACATTATAAGACTCTACACCGTCTTCCTTGTTGTTCAAAACTCAATACTAGATATTATCTAGACTTTAGAGAGACCAAATATGCAAACCAAATTAGCAAGCTCTATGTGTTTCTTCATTAATGGGTGCAAAGTATATGATGCAAGAGCTTAAACATGAGCACAACAATTGCCAAGTATCAAATTATTCAAGACATTTTAGAATTATTACATGTAGCATTTCCCGATTCCAACCATATAACAATTTAACGAAGAAGATTCAACCTTCGCCATGAATACTATGAGTAAAGCCAAAGGACATATTTGTCCATATGCAACAGCGGAGCGTGTCTCTCTCCCATACAGTGAATGCTAGGATCCATTTTATTCAAACAAAACAAAAACAAAAACAAACAGACGCTCCAAGTAAAGTACATAAGATGTCACTGAATAAAAATATAGTTTCAGGGGAGGAACCTGATAATGTTGTCGATGAAGAAGGGGATGCCTTGGGCATCCCCAAGCTTAGACGCTTGAGTCTTCTTAGAATATGCAGGGGTGAACCACCGGGGCATCCCCAAGCTTAGAGCTTTCACTCTCCTTGATCATATTGCATCATTCTCCTCTCTTGATCCTTGAAAACTTCCTCCACACCAAACTCGAAACAACTCATTAGAGGGTTAGTGGACAATAAAAATTAACATGTTCAGAGGTGACACAATCATTCTTAACACTTCTGGATATTGCATAAAGCTACTGGACATTAATGGATCAAAGAAATTCATCCAACATAGCAAAAGAGGCAATGCGAAATAAAAGTTAGAATCTGTCAAAACAGAACAGTCCGTAAAGATGGATTTTATTGAGGCACCATACTTGCTCAAATGAAAATGCCCAAATTGAATGAAATTTGCGTACATATCTGAGGATCACTCACGTAAATTGGCATAATTTTCTGAGTTACCTACAGAGAATTAGGCCCAGATTCGTGACACCAAAGAAATCATGTTTCTGCGCGATAATCCAAATCTAGTATGAACCTTACTATCAAAGACTTTACTTGGCACAACAAAACATAAAACTAAGATAACGAGAGGTTGCTACAGTAGTAAACAAATTCCAAGACTCAAATTCAAAACAAAAATACTGTAGTAAAAACATGGGTTGTCTCCCATAAGCGCTTTTTTTTAACGCCTTTCAGCTAGGCGCAGAAAGTGTATATCAAGTAACATCAAGAGACGAAGCATCAACATCATAATTTGTTCTAATAATAGAATCAAAAGGTAACTTCATTATTTTTCTAGGGAAGTGTTCCATACCTTTCTTGAGAGGAAATTGATATTTGATATTACCTTCCTTCATATCAATAGTAGCACCAACGGTTCGAACAAAAGGTCTTCCCAATATAATGGGGCAAGATGCATTGCATTCAATATCCAAGACAACAAAATCAACGGGGACAAGGTTATTGTTAACCATAATATAAACATTATCAACTCTCCCCAAAGGTTTCTTTTTAGCATTATCAGCGAGATTAACATCCAAATAACAATTTTTCAATGGTGGCAAGTCAAGCATATCATAGACTTTCTTAGGCATAACAGAAATACTTGCACCAAGATCACATAAAGCATTACAATCAAAATCATTGACCCTCATTTTAATGATGGGCTCCCAACCATCTTCTAGCTTTCTAGGAATAGAAGTTTCAAGTTTTAGTTTCTCTTCTCTAGCTTTTATGAGGGCATTTGTAATATGTTTTGTGAAAGCCAAGTTTACAGCGCTAGCATTGGGACTCTTAGCAAGTTTTTGTAAGAACTTTATAACTTCAGAGATGTGGCAATCATCAAAATCTAAATCATTATGAGCTACAGCAATGGGATAATTTTCCCCAAGGTTGGAAAAAATTTCAGCAGTTTTATCACAAGCAATTTCAGCAGTTTTAGCAATTTCAGGCAGTTTTGTACGCTTTGCACTAGGAGCAGAAACATTGCCAACACCAATTATTTTACCATTGATAGTAGGAGGTGCAGAAACATGTGGAGCATTAGCATTACTAGTGGTGGTAATAGTCCAAACTTTAGCTACATTACTCTCTTTAGCTAGTTTTTCATTTTCTTCTCTATCCCACCTAGCACGCAATTCATCCATCAATCTTATATTCTCATTAATTCTAACTTGGATGGCATTTGCTGTAGTAACAATTTTATTTTCAATATCCCTATTAGGCATAACTTTCGATTTCAAAAGATCAACATCAGAGGCAAGTCTATCAACTCTAGAAGCAAGAATATCAATTTTATCAAGCTTTTCCTCAACAGATTTGTTAAAAGAAGTTTGTGTACTAATAAATTCTTTAAGCATAGCTTCAAGTCCAGGGGGTGTGTTCCTATTATTATTGTAAGAATTACCATAAGAATTAGCATAACCGTTACCATTATTTAAGGATATGGCCTATAGTTATTACTAGAATTGTTCCTATAAGCATTGTTGTTGAAATTATTGTTTTTAATGAAATTCACATCAACATTTTCTTCTTGAGCAACCAATGAAGCTAAAGGAACATTATTTGGATCAACATTAGTCCTATCATTCACAAGCATAGACATAATAGCATCAATATTATCACTCAAGGAAGAGGATTCTTCAACAGAATTTACCTTCTTACCTTGTGGAGCTCTTTCCGTGTGCCATTCAGAGTAATTAATCATCATATTATCAAGGAGCTTTGTTGCTTCACCAAGAGTGATGGACATAAAGGTACCTCCAGCAGCTGAATCCAATAGGTTTCGCGAAGAAAAGTTCAGTCCTGCATAAACGGTTTGGATGATCATCCAAGTAGTCAGTCCATGGGTTGGGCAATTTTTAACCAAAGATTTCATTCTTTCCCAAGCTTGAGTAACATGTTCATTATCCAATTGTTTAAAATTCATTATGCTACTTCTCAAAGATATAATTTTAGCAGGGGTATAATATCTACCAATAAAAGCATCCTTACATTTAGTCCATGAATCAATACTATTCTTAGGCAGAGATAGCAACCAATCTTTAGCTCTTCCTCTTAATGAGGAAGGAAACAATTTTAATTTAATAATATCACCATCTACATCCTTATACTTTTGCATTTCACATAGTTCAACAAAATTATTAAAATGGGCAGCAGCATTATCAGAACTAATTCCAGAAAATTGCTCTCGCATAACAAGATTCAGTAAAGCAGGTTTAATTTCAAAAAATTCTGCTGTAGTAGCAGGTGGAGCAATAGGTGTGCATAAGAAATCATTATTATTTGTGGTTGTGAAATCACACAACTTAGTATTTTCAGGGGTGGCCATTTTAGCAGTAGTAAATAAAGCAACCTAGATAAAGTAAATGCAAGTAACTAATTTTTTGTGTGTTTTTGATATAGAGTGCAAGACAGTAAATAAAGTAAAGCTAGCTAATAATTTTTTTGTGTTTTGATATAATGCAGAAAACAAAGTAGTAAATAAAATAAAGCAAGACAAAAACAAAGTAAAGAGATTGGGAAGTGGAGACTCCCCTTGCAGCGTGTCTTGATCTCCCCGGCAATGGCGCCAGAAAACAGTCTTGATGCGCGTAGATGACACGTCCGTTGGGAACCCCAAGAGGAAGGTGTGATGCGCACAGCGATGAAGTTTTCCCTCAGAAAGAAACCAAGGTTTATCGAACCAGGAGGAGCCAAGAAGCACGTTGAAGGTTGATGGTGGCGGAATGTAATGCGACGCAACACCAGGGATTCCGGCGCCAACGTGGAACCTGCACAACACAACCAAAGTACTTTGCCCCAACGAAACGGTGAGGTTGTCAATCTCACCGGCTTGCTCGTAACAAAGGATTAACCGTATTGTGTGGAAGATGATTGTTTGCAGAGAACAAGAAATAACAAGTATTGCAATAGATTGTATTTCAGATGTAAAGAATAGGACCGGGGTCCACAGTTCACTAGAGGTGTCTCTCCCATAAGATAAAAGCATGTTGGGTGAACAAATTACAGTCGGGCAATTGACAAATAGAGAGGGCATAACAATGCACATACATGATATGATAAATATAGTGAGATTTAATTGGGCATTACGACAAAGTACATAGACCGCTATCCAGCATGCATCTATGCCTAAAAAGTCCACCTTCGAGTTATCATCCGAACCCCTTCCGATATTAAGTTGCAAAACAACAGGACAATTGCATTAAGTATGGTGCGTAATGTAATCAATAACTACATCCTTAGACATAGCATCAATGTTTTATCCCTAGTGGCAACAAGACATCCACAACCTTAGAACTTTCTCGTCACTCGTCCCAGATTTAATGGAGGCATGAACCCACTATCGAGCATAAATACTCCCTCTTGGAGTTAAGAGCAAAAACTTGGCCGAGCCTCTACTAATAACGGAGAGCATGCAAGATCATAAACAACACATAGGTAATAACTTGATAATTAACATAACATAGTATTCTCTATCCATTGGATCCCGACAAACACAACATATAGAATTACAGATAGATGATCTTGATCATGTTAGGCAGCTCACAAGATCCAACAATGAAGCACAATGAGGAGAAGAAAACCATCTAGCTACTGCTATGGACCCATAGTCCAGGGGTGAACTACTCACTCATCACTCCGGAGGCGACCATGGCGGTGAAGAGTCCTCCGGGAGATGAATCCCCTCTCCGGCAGGGTGCCGGAGGAGATCTCCGGAATTCCCCGAGATGGGATTGGCGGCGGCGGCGTCTCGCAAGGTTTTCCGTATCGTGGCTCTCGGTACTCGGGGGTTTCGCGACGGAGGCTTTAAGTAGGCGGAAGGGCGAGGTAAAGAGGCGGCACGAGGGGCCCACACCATAGGTCGGCGCGGCCGGGGCCCGGGCCGCGCCGCCCTGGTGTTTCGCCACCTCGTGGCCCCACTTCGATTCTCCCTCGGTCTTCTGGAAGCTTCGTGGCAAAATAGGACCCTGGGCGTTGATTTCGTCCAATTCCGAGAATATTTCGTTACTAGGATTTCTGAAACCAAAAACAGCGAAAACAAGAATCGGCTCTTCGGCATCTCGTTAATAGGTTAGTGCCGGAAAATGCATAAATACGACATATAATGTGTATAAAACATGTAGATATCATCAATAATGTAGCATGGAACATAAGAAATTATCGATACGTCAGAGACGTATCATGACCACGCATTCGCCGGAGATGGTGAGGAGGCCCGCTCGAATATGAACTCCAGCAAGCGCAGCTGCTGGCCCCACGGTGGGCGCCAAATGTCGTCGTGGTGAACAGACAGATGCCATGGGATGGCTTGAGTTGGGGCCGAATGTGCGCTAGAGGATTCGGGGGAGGGTGTTGGTAACACAAGGATGAATTCCGGATGGATTTCCGGTATCTTTATTGATGAACTTGGCCTTGGCCAGAGGTTGAAGAAGCACAGTACAAGCACTACTTCTCTACTGCCTAATCAGTTACCTAGGTGATCGCCCCGCGCAAGGGTGTGCCCCCTCTCCTTATATAGGGGAGAGGGTGGCTTACAGGGGAAGAAACCCTAATGGCATCTTTGACTAGACAAACTACTTTACAAAGCCTCTTTGGCAGCAGGTGACACCGGTATGCCTTTAATCAGGAACGGTGACATCCTCCGGTAGCTTTTACGTCATCTTCTACTTTGGCCTCAGAGCTTCGTTTAAAGCTGAAGTGCTTCGCTCATCCTTGTCCTCTAGTCCTTGAGGGAATCTTTGACCAGCTTGCCGACGTGCTACAGTGTAGTCGGTACCGGTAGTCCGGTACCTTCTAGCTTATTCCGGTATACCCCTCCTGGGATACCGGCATAGTTTCCGTAAGCATCAACTTAACTTCACTGTCCGGAATAATCTTTAAACCGGTACCTTTACAGCCTAAACAAAGCTAGTTTGGCATGCCTTTGGCATACCGGGGGTCATCCCCCAACACTTTGTGTGCGACTTTGATTCACACATCATCACTATAGCTTAATATCCAAATCCCACCTTTGTGTGCCAAAACGTCTCACAAAAGAGTAGTAAAAGTGGATATACATTCATATCTAGAGCTATTTGGTAATTGACTCTCTTTTATATAGATACGCACGTATCTAGAGCTAAAATATGTCTAGATATATTCATATATAGAGAAAGTTGTGTCAATTAATTTCCCCATTTTCAACGAACCCTAGGTCGACCTCCGGAAACGTCTACAATGGAAACCCACACAACCTCTCCGTGCAGTTCACCGGACACACCGCCGCCGCGTTACAAACACATAACAATGCATTGAGATTTTTTTGCGGGTTACAATGCAATGTGCTTACATGAATATAATTGTTAACATATTTTATTAAGTACGAGGACTGGGCTACTGCTTAATTGTGTAGGCCATGTTGTTACCAAAAATAGTTATATAGAACTCCTAGTTAATTAGGCATCCGTCTAATATAAATAAGAATTTATGTTTAACCAAAAGTGGATTGTTTTGCTAAGAAAGTCTCGAAGCATCTTATGGTGTTTATGTGCTTAGGATTTGTTCGTATATTGGTGATCTAACAGGATTAGTGTGCCATTTTTTTCTGGATACATATATATCTAGATGCATTTTAGTTCTAGATACAAGAAGTTGAGACGCATTAGTTTATTAGACTAGTGTATCTCTTGGAAACGTCGCTTATGAAGAAGCTAATCTTCTGGTGTTGTCTTGATGGTGTCAGTGTTGCTGTTTCATGTTTTCGATCTCTATAGCAGGGCTTTTCTTTTCTGTAATTCTTCTCTTCTTTTTTTGGTTGCGTGCATCATTTATGCCATTAGGGCATGATGTTGTTACAGTGGCTGGGTGTAATTGGTATCTCCGTGTAGCATCCCAAATTTTAAAATTTTCAAACTTCATGCATATATGCAATCATGTCAACATTGCATTTATAAGGAAAATCCAATTTTAAATTCGTTTCAAAACCCCGAACCCTGAAACGGCACTATTAGCCACTTAGGCATATGCCAAACTTTTGTTTTCTAAATATTTTATTTTGTTTCAAAAGTGGTTTTATAGTGAAGGCCTTTTCACAAGGATTCCATCGATACCTTATTCATAATTTTCCGATTATTTTTGGGTGCTCAAATGATTATTCAATTAAAAGAAAGAAATAGAAAAAAAAAGAAATCGGCCGGCCGACTGGGCCGACCCAGCCAGCCGCCGGACCAGCCAGCGCCAGCCAGGCCAGGACGGAGCCCGCGCCCCGCTCCTCCCCACGAACCGCAGTCGCTCGCTCGCCCTGGCCACGCCGCCGCCCCGCACGATCTCCCTCCCTTTTTTTCCCGCAGGCCCCACCCCATCGTCTCCTTCCTCCCGCACGAGGCACCCGCTCAGCACGCACGCACACAGGCAGAAATGCCCCGGCCACCACTTCTCCCACTTCCCCCACGTTCTCCCCCTCCCCGTCCGAGCCCACCCCTATAAAGGCGTCGACCCCCTCTTCCAATTCCCCTTCTTCTCCCTCTCTATTGCGCCCCCAGGCTTTCGGAATTGGTCGCCTGAGTCGCCGCACCGCCGCCACCTCCATACGCCGCCCACCGCCGCCTCAGGCCGAGGCGAGCCATGCCGCCGATGCCACCGAGTCGGCCGCAACGTGCTGCACCCCGTCCACCACTTCGCTGCCGTTGAGGCCACCGGAAACGCTGCCGCCGCCGCTTCCCGACCACGCCACCGACCAACTCCACCAGTGCCGCCACGTCATCTGCCATGTCGTCGCCTTGTCAGCACTACCTCAGCCGCCCAGTCAGCTCCCTGCAAATCCTCTATTTATTTTCCAGTCAATAGATCCTAGCCATCCATTTTAAGTAGATCCAACGGCCGTGAGTAGTCATCCGCGAAAAGGGGTATTCACCAATGAGAAAGCACCACATGTCCAGTGACCACCCTAGTTTCCATTTATTTCAAATCTAATCTCAGTGCCGCAGACTTCTTCGTCCAAACCCTTCCCTCGTTGAAGGCAAGTTGTACCACTAAGTTCTTACTGCATCTAGCATGTTGTACCCTAAATTTCTATCTTTGCATTTATGTTTTCTTTGGATGCACGATGACCACACTCAGGTTGCCTCCCATGAACACACGTAATGATGCTATGGGGCATGTCCTTGTGGACATAGTCACTGACCGGATCGATGCCACCAATCTCATGATTGTTGTAGGCCATGGAACTCCTCACCTTGCTCAACATGACGAGGCTACCTTGCTTAGTAATGGGGTTGAAGTCATGTTTGGTGTATTTTGAATGTTTCTTCCATATTTTGTCTATAGTACCATCATTATTACTTCACAAGTTGACTATATGTGTACTGGCAAGGAGAAAAAAACATGGGAGAAGTACTGAGCATATTGTACCGATCACCGGCTGGCAAACTGCCAGTGGTCATTCCAAAAGGTAGGATAAGACCAGTGTCAACTATAATCGCTATAAAGTTTGCAACCGAATGTTACAAGACTATCAAGAACCATGTGTCTGTGCGTTCGCACTAGAGGAAGTACAAGGGGGACACTAGGCTCCTCTCTGACTATTACCACAGAGTTGGGGTAAGTATATACTGTAGGCCCTTTGCTCGACTGTAATATTTATATACAGCTAATTTAAGAGATTTCCATTCTTATGACTATTCTTTCATGTCACTACTCTCTAGGTAAGGTTTTATATGGATATAAATGCTTCCCAGTAAAAGCAGCATGTAGGAGGTATCTTCAGATAGGTGTTAAGCATCAATGGCATGTCCTTAAAAGAAAGTACTTCAATTGCCTTCCTCTCTATGATGTGCCGGAAAGAAAGCCCCGTCAGTTCGATGAATGACGTTGGGTGGAACGAGCTTGTGCAGCACTAGACAGATCCCAAGATTAAGGTCAGTTCCTTACATAATTAAATCTGGTGCATTGTACATGCTTATGGGTGTTGAAGTGGATAAGTGAATTGCCTAGACCTTTTGATCAGTTTAAACTTGTTGGTTTCCACTGGCTAGTGAATTAAGCTTACTAATGAGTACTATTACTAACTATACCTTCCATTTTAGGAAATCAATAATCAAAACAGAGAAAACCGTGCTAAGGTTCTATACCATCACACTACTGGGCCACGCAGCTATGAAGCTTATCTGGAGATCTTGGTAAGTCAAGACTTGTCAACAGATAACCGTGATTGATGTTTCCCGTTAGATTGCTATATAAGTTTGTTTTTCGCCCAATGCATGTGCTAGATATATCTTGTTCAATAACACTTATTGTATTGTATGTATTTGACAACAACATGTTTGGGTATCCAATTGTGATATTATTTATATGATTGTGACTTTACATTGTATTTGACAATAATGTGATGAATAGTTGAACTAAATTCCTATTTTGGTAGCGGCTGGGTCTATGACCTTACATGTGCATTGTTCCTAGCACAAACTGTAGTCTGTGTGTGGATGCAAACTCTTTGATTACCATATCTCGATAGAGCCTTTAAGAAGGCATCTTAATATTTTCTTTTTTCAAGGGGGAGAAGTACAACGACAAAGAACACAGTCCTTTGGATATGTTCAAGGAGTGCCACTTGAGCCGACATTTGGGCTTCTCCACCCGTACTAAAAAATGCAATTGTAAGGCAGCTAAAGAGTCCTCACTAATGTGAAGGTTATATTATATTGCATCTCATAACCATGTTTCTTTTTTTGTAAAACAAGGCTGAGATGGAACATGAGCTGTCTGTACCAACAGCTGATGTAGGACGCAAGACTGAGGTTCATCTTGTACACGATGGCATCTCAAAAAATCTCCCAACCTACTTTTCTTCAGAACGTGGGGGTTATGCATCAGCCCTCTCAGCCTTGTCAAGCCAGAAAGAGCAAGCATGCTACAGAACTGAAGAGATATTAGAGTAGAATTTGCAGAGCTGCGCGATATTATTTAGATAAAAAAAACTCTAAAATTGGTCAGATGGACAGCAAGGAAAAACAAAAGGAAGAGATGCAGAGTTGGGTGTTAGCAAAGCTTGGGAAGTTGCTCGCGTCCTTTGAAAAAATCGAGCAGCTGTCTACGACTTTTTAATCTTGATTACATCATGAACAGGTGGGATGTTCGACGCTTGAACTGTTATTTTGATGTTACGCTTGTCCATGGGGTGACTAATGTGATGAGTTTAAATTGTTGTGTTGGTGCTTGTGTGCATGCTGAATTGGATCTTACGTTATTGTATGCATGTAACCCAGTAATGTTGCCTGTAATCTATTAAGTATGCATGTAACCCAGTAACGATGTCTGTAATCCAGTAAGTATGCCTGTAATTAATTATATATCCCTTTTCAGTTGTTTGATAGCTCTCATGGCTCATAGCATTTGTGGTGGGCCAAAATTGAAATGGGCTTTTATTGGGCCGTTGTTCGCACTAGCGCTCTATCAACGGAGAATCGGGCCGTCCAGCCCAATTGGCATGCAGCGCCCAATTATGTGAGGCCACGTGTCACCTTCGGTAACAACCATGTCTGGGATGAAATGGGAGCGAATAATCCACGTGGCGGACATTTATTCGTCCACGCGGATAGCTTTTATTTAGCAACGTGTCCTGCCTTTATTCGCCGTAGTGTTGGAAATAGACAGGCCACACGTCCAACTTCTATTGGTCCACGGGGCGTGCTCGCAAAGCATACATGTGTCCTTACGCGAATATTTCTGTGCCGACACGCATCCTTGTATGATTGGACCGGGTGTCCGCGATTTACTGGAAAATCTTTTGATCATTGGGTGCCAGGTGTCAGCACCGGAATGGGCCTCGTGTCGATCCACGTGGATGCTGATGTCACCCGACCAGTCTAACAACTCAATCATTGTCCTGCCAGATTAACCATTGGACCGATAGCTCAATGATTGCTCTGACATGATGGTCTTGACCAGGGAGACAGCCGCATGACGGTTATGCCCGTCACGACATACTGGGCCAGGTGGGCTTTGGGTGTGGGCTAGGCCGTCACAGATCCATGACGCGACAATCTAACCTGATGAGGACATCCCATCTATTGATACAACCGCTGCACCTACAACCACACAAATACAAGGACCAATCACTCGAGCTCGTGCCAAACAACTTAACTATCAGGTACTTTCGTTTCTTGGAACTATTCCTCATATACATGAGAATATGATGCTGCCTAAATCAGATATGTTTGTTACTCTTAGGAATGATGGACCTAGCATGGATCAGGAGGACAAGCATTGGAGCATGATCACACATGGAGGAGATGGCAGCAAGCATTTGAGGATAGAAGATCGGACACCTTTGCCCTATCAAGTGGTATCAGATTTCAGGTTGCTCGGTGAGATTTTACTCTTTTCGTAGTGTAGATTGCATCTGCCATCACACCCATAAACCACGAAAAAGCCAAAAAATAATGTTAGGGTTTTTTTAGATCATAGTCCCATAAACCCCTGCCACGCCTTGCATTGTCTTTTCAATTTTGCATAGTTGAATTTGTGTCTGCATCTTCGTGCCGAGTTGCTGGTCTTAGCGTCTAGTTCCTTTAGAGTTTCGAGTTCTGGTCATATTAATCACGCCGCCGCCGCCACTCGCACCATACGCAGATCACCGCCACCACCACCACCATATACTTCCGCCACTGCCATATACACCCTGCCATATACTTCCGCCACTGCCATATACACCCTGCCATATACTTCCGCCACTTCCATATACACCCTGCCACATACATCCGTATCCACCATATACCCCGTTTCCTACCGCGACACAGATTCGTGTTGTTTCTCTGCCGTGACAGAGTCCGAGTAGAATTAGGTTTTATTGTTTTTCCTACTTAGCTGTTACCTTCTGATATCATCTTGCGCTGCAGAAAAATTCCCGTGAGATAAGTTTCGGCCGCCAGTAAAGAATTGGAGGGAGAGAAAAAAAAAATTCTCTCATCGTAGAAGAGCATGCGAGCGCCCGGGTAGGGGCTAGCCCACGGGCGACGGCTTGCTGGAGGTGAGCGAGCACAACGGCGTGGATGTCGGTTCACCCGTCGGCGCTAGCCTCCAGGTAGAACACATGCACCGGCATCAGGCAGACGTAGAAATCAACGCCCCCAGGCGCCATCTCGCTGCTATGAAGAAAGTGAGGGTACAGGGTAGGATTTGTATTTCTTGGGCAGAGGGATAAGGTTTGGTGGGGGAAATTTTTTGTCGCTAGCGCGTGTGCTCAGAACTACAAACCGGTGCATCTACGCTCGGAAGATTTTGAATTATTTATAAAGCGGGACGAAATGCTATTTCGAAGAAACCGTGTGTCCTATCCAAGGAAAACCAAAACCTCGTGGTATGTCATGGCTTAGGGTCAAGGTCGGAGCGTGTTAATCCTTTATTTATGCACGGCAATAGCCAGGGATCTGAAGAGGGATTATCCGATCCCGTGTGCAGCTCCAAATGATAAATACCAACTCGTGCTCCATTGTTTCACTGAAGTCTTTTCATGGAAGGGGGAGAACGTAAACCATCTTAAAGCAGAACTGTATTATGAAACTAAGGAGCGACCCATGATGTCTTGCTAGGCAGATGCCACAAAGTTATAACAAAAGGCACCAATTCTTCACGTCTTTTAGAAGAAAATAAAACATCCAGTTCTGCAATCATCGCTGCATCGATCGATCATCCATCAGGTTTTCTTCCAGTTACCCGGTACGAAGGAAACGAATCACTCGAAAGTAAACACTGAGATTGACGAAGTAGTATAACGCGCAGCCCTGCTTGTATGCGTAAGGTGTACACAATACCTAACCGTAGGGCGAGGTGCAGCAGGAAATGCTCGGAAGGTCGGCTCCTTTCCTTGGTCTGCAAGTCCCGCTCTTTACAACCACGCCGGAAGCTGTTCTTCCTTCTGCGAGGGCGGCAAGCAAGGAACAAATCGGAGCCGCATACACCGCCCGTGCCCTCTATGTATCCATGTATATAAACTGCAATCCAGTCCAGTTTTCTGAAAGCGTCAGGTATTCCACTCTTTACTGCCTCTATCGTCAGGCCGTCAGAGAGGTCTCATATAACCTCGGCGGTCTTCTACCAAAGTACATTCAGTGAAAGAAAATGGCCGATAACCTCAAGCCCGTTGCCCTGTTCCTACTGCTGCTCAACTTCAGCATGTACACGATCATCGCTATCATCGGCGGATGGGCGGTCAACTTCGCCATCAACCAGGGCTTCATCATAGGTACTTGTACTGTTCGTCCAAACGCTCAGGCTGGAACATAAATGAAGAACGGACGGTCCTGTCTCCGCATGGTACTGCTGCCGAGTAATTCTCTTCTTTCCTGCACAGGCCCTGAGCTGCGCCTCCCGGCTCACTTCCACCCGATCTTCTTCCCCATCGGCAACTTCGCCACCGGCTTCTTCGTGGTGTTCGCGCTGCTGGCCGGCGTCGTCGGGGCGGCGTCCTGCATCGTGAGCTTCACGCACCTCCGGTTCTGGAGCTACCACAGCCAGCAGCCCGCGGCGTCGCTCGGCCTGATCGCCTGGGCGCTCACCGTCCTCGCCATGGGGTACGCACCTGATCGAACATCATCTCTCTCGCCCGTAGCAAATCAATCCTTCCGCTCTGATAGTAACGGTGAATCTTTATCGTTGCAGGCTGGCTTGTCAGGAGATCTCTTTTGACCGAAGAAATGCGAAGCTGGTAAGATTTCCTATTCGTTTTTGTTCTCTGAACTTTCGTCAGACATGGCCTGTGTGCTGACTGAAACTTTGCGGGGGCAAATTCGCAGGGGACCATGGAGGCGTTCACCATCGTCCTCTCGGTGACGCAGCTCTTCTACGTGCTCGCGATCAAGAGGGGAAGCCACGGGCCCGTCCCGGTTGAACGGCACAACACCCTGGGCCGCTGATCGGGCCGGAGGTTATGCACGGATAGAAAAATGTGCAAGAAACAGAGGCGCCGGAGAATGTACGTGTACTTGTCGTGGTCTTGCTTTTCGTTTGGTGAGATGATTGTTTGAGTGGGATCGAGGAAAATTGAGGGCTTGCGTTTCCGTTCATCTGCACGTTTCTGCTTTCATTTGGCCTTCGGGTTTATTGATTGATGGTGAATTCAAGCATCTGGAAAGGTCACATGTGCTCTCTATTTCTATGCTGACAGAGATCAGAAGCAAATAATATAACTTTCACTTTCTCTTTTTCTTGATCATGCTCTTTTTCTTTTTATTACCCCCTCCACTCCACCTCCGCTCCACAACTTCTGTTATGGTTTTTGTTCAAAATTATGGAACCGGATGGAGTGGCTTATTAGGCCATGTCCAATGTGGCCATCTACTTTTTTAGATAAAGTGATTATATTAATACTAGCCAAGTGCTCGCGCATTGTTGCGAGTCCTTATAAGAGCATCTCCACCAGCGGCCCCAAATAGGCGTTGGCAGGGGCGCCGATACTACCGTATGGGGGTCACCGGTACAACATTCTCTATTTGAGGATGCTGCTCCCGCACCGGCGCCCCCCCCCCCATACGTCAGCCCCGATAGAATTTGAAACTTAAAATGACATTTAAAACCGAAATTCATACAAAATCACTCGAATTTAAACCTAAATAAAACTTAAACTTAACCCTTATTTACCGGCCGTCGGTTGAGGCACACGACGGGCCTGGCTACTTGAAATGTGAATGTTTGTCATGGAGACAAGCATCACATAAGAGCTTATTAATACGAAGCAACAGAAAAATTGGTAATGGCACATACTCCGGTGCAGATATATATAGGTAATATGAAGACAAATATTTATTCATATAAAATTATTAGTCGTAGTTGGTTCAATAAATATGAAGACAAACCTCCCTCCGGCCCGATTTACTTGATGCGGCCCTGTACAATTGTCATTTTGTGAAAACCCCCTCATGAATTACGTTCTTCTCAAACGTGGTCCTTATTTCGAAATTCCTGATCAGACATCCCGTCCCGTCCCGTCCCGTCCCGTCCCACGCCGGAGCTCCGACCCCGTCCCGTGCCGGAGCTGGGCTCGCGCGCTCGACGTCGACGGTGAGCCTGCACCCCTGCCGGCCGTTGCGGCCTCTCAGGAGTAGAGGAGGCGGGGCCTCTAGGAGCAGAGGAGGCGGGGCCTCAAAGAGCAGAGGCGACCTCTCCCGCCGGCCGTTCCCACATCCAGCAGCTCCCTCGCGGCTCCGCCGTTGTCCTCAGCTCCCACCCGCCATGCCGCTGCTCCGCTAGCCGCGGGGGTCGCCCCACCTAAGGCGCCAGGGAGTAGAGCCGTTCGCCCTGCCGCTGCGGCCGCAGGAAAGGGTGGACGGTGGAGAGCTGGACTTGCACCGAGCTTCTTGTAAGGTTTGCTCATGCTGCCTCTCCCTTGCCGTAGGTGTAGATGTAGTTGCCGATCCCCGCTGCTAGTTCCTCTCTGAAGAAGGGTGCAGATTCACTACAACATGACCACCCATATACCAACGCATCCTTTGCTACGGTAGAAATTATGCGTTGCGGTGTATCAAACTCCCCACCTGTCTAACCTCCACGCCTTTCTTTTTGCCAAAAAAAAGAAACCACTCCACACGCACGTTCAACAGATAAGGCGTGGCTTATTATAACTACACCATCGTTATCTCCCTAAAAATATAATAAAGGAGCTAACGTTTCCGTGGTTTGGTCCGTCATAATACACTTTCGTCCGTTTAAGTATACGATTTCGTCCACCGCACGGTTTAGCCTCTCCGTTCAAGAAAACAACTCTAGATCAATGTTTTAGGTTCCGTACGTATTGGGCACGTTTGCTAACTCTATGCACAAAGCAGCTGGGCTCCTTCGTCGGGCGCAAGGAGTACTCTAGGCTCGGCACGGCAGGAACCGGGTCAGATACGGTCTCCAGAGTCAAAGACGAGGTGCCCAGCCATACAAAATCTCAACCCCGCCTCGATCTGATCGAGGCCGCAATACCCGACGTGGTCCTCAGATCGCATCCTCGCTGCGACGTCGGCAGAGCTTCTCGGCGCAGCTCACCACGACCTCTACTGCGGTATATATGGCGGCGGTGGATGACACCGGCCGGCTCCCACGTGTTCCTCCGCAATGCCACGGCATCGCTCGTGTTGAATTGTCGCGTCGGCTCCATGCGTTCCCGCCGGAGGTCACACCCCACCCCTGTCAACGCTGCCCCCGCCCCTAGCTTCTCACCATGCCAGGAAGAAGAGGATGTGACAGATCGAGTCGCACCTCCTGTTGGGATTGGGCGATCAGGGGATTATTCAATCTCTTCGGTCGCCATCGCACGCAGCGAGACGAGGTGTTCCCTTATCGAGCAAGGTTAGGATTGGCGAACGATCGGTCGACGACAGCAGCTTGACTGTGTCCGAGGCTCCGAGAAAATCTCTCCGTCGGCACCAACGAGGATAAGGAGATCTACCTGTTTCAAACCTGAGCAGGAACGTGATGTCTTTGATGGATGGTTGGCAACGGTGCATGAGCATCATCCTATCGTGGACAGAAGGAAGTCAGCGGCGGAGCTGGATCTGAGCATCAGCATTGTTGCGGACATCCGGCGGCCGCGCGGCGGATGAGCGTGTGGAGGATTACAAAGGGTCTTTGAAGTAGCACTGTAGCAGACCTCGCTGACAGGATAAGGTGAGAACGAGAGCAGCCGGGGTGCAGTGCGACGTGTGCATCCAGAGCAAGCTGGTGTGCTGGTCGACCTTGCATGTGCCGCTGATGTCGTAGAGGTTGCAGCCAATACCGTGAGCCCGGAGCCCGGAGCAGTGAGCAGCTTGATGCCGGCAACACCATCGTATATGTATATGACTCCATGTAGAGAAAATATAGTGCTGGCGTACATGCGGTTAAGTTTATGCGGTCGTCTCTTGTACTGCGCCGCTCAGCCACCCTCGACTTCCTCCGAAACCTCGACAGCTCAACCGCTCCGGCAAGACGGGTATCCAATACCATATTGGAATATGGCATCCTAGGCTGGAAAAATTAAGTGTTCACACATTTGATTTTTAATTGTGTTTGCAAGCTGTTTCTGATCACCCACATGCGATGGACCACATAGAAGCTGTGATATTATTTGATGGGAGACAGTGCAGTAGGCTAAATTCGTGATTGCAGTTGGTACTGAAGACTGTAATCAATACTCTTGGAAGATATAGTTGTGTTAAGCAAACCCAAGGACTGATGTTTCCTATATCATTTGGGTTTGCTACATGATGTGTAAGTTTAATTAGATGCTTCCCGCCAAGACTGAAATTGGGATAAACACTCAGCTGAGCAGGGTGATGCAGGAGGGGAGGGTGGCGGCAGCAGGAGCACGGGGTTGAACAATAGCATTGAATAGGTACGAAGGCAGAGCCATGCGGTGAAAGGCGGAGTGCAGGTAGATGGTGCGTTGCTCAGGTTCTCTCGGAATTAGTAGAAAGAGTAGAAATTTCAAACAAAAGGATCTGAACTCACTTATAGGAAAAGAGAAAAAAAAACAAATTAATACCAAGAGCTCCTAATTGAATTCCTTTTTGAAGTTGAGTTCATCTTAAAGGGTTGGGTTTCCAAATAGTTATTTTGAATAAAAAATTAACCGTAGCAACGCACGGGTATTTGTGCTATCTCCCTAAAAAAAAGCTCCACCATCCTTCCCCAGATTTCCCTTCACGCCTCCACCTCCAGGACTCTCGCCTGCCATCGATCTAACCATGTCGCCTCCGCCACCTCCTGAACAACAGGTCGACGAGCCGGCCTGTGAACTTCCGCTGCCGTAGATGATTCACCATTGATTTTGGAAAGAACCTGATTATGGTGGTTCGTTTTTCCATCGGGGTCTCACTAGAGAGCGTATGATGGTAATTTCTTTGATCGGCCATCGAGAACTTCAGATCCCTAAAATTAAACTTCTGGAAATTATAGGCCCGCTTCACCCGTTTTTCTTTTTTTCTTGGATCAGGTTCGGTGCTTCTTGTGCAGCCTGGTGTCTTCTGGATTCTTGTGTTCTTGGTCGGACCTCTATTACTGCAGTTCCTAAACACCCACCGCTCATGCTACCACAAAGTAGTACTCTCTACCTTTCGAATATTACTGTGTGTGCCTATTTTACTCTCTGATGAAATTTCTGGTATGTTCGGTTCAGATGGTAGATTATCACTTCTACAATCTTTTTTTGCAGCTTGGTCCTCTTCTAGTGTTGTACGTGTAGTGTCTGATTTCTATGTGCTGACAGAATTTATTTATTTGTTCGAAGTGTGAACATCCAGCCTGTGCATTACTCGTATCTTAGATGGATCAGCCTCTACCTGCAAAAAAAAGATGGACCCGCCTCTCTGAATGTTGATACTAGCTCATGGTATGACTTATGATCCTTGATTGTGCTTTTATCTTCTGAAATACTTTCATTAATTTTTAGAGCACCAAATTTTCATATGTATCAGTTCCAAGCAGTTGAATATGTATCTGCAACTTGAATTCTTTTTGTTGAATTACTTTGCTTCGATTAACTGTGCTAGAGCATAATTTGTTCTTGTGGCTTCGTATGTCAATGGTATTCAACCTCGGGAAAGATAAGGCACATATAGCTTAGTGCAAAACTGCGGAAACACAGACGTCCGTCCAATGTCAATACGTGCCAACATGTATTTTCTTAATGTAAGTGATATTGACTTCTGCATTTTTTCCCTCTTTTATCAGTTGGAATATCCATGTATTTAGGATTATTTCAAGAGACTTGTAGCTCAGAAACCTGATTTTGCAAACACCAGTAATGTATATATATAGCTTGCATGCAAATGTAATGTCTTCAATACAGTACCAGGAATAGACATGTCTGGACATGTACATGGACCAGGAATAATTCTGAATCCTGATCAGGTATTTGATGTACTATAAACTTCATCCACTGTCAGACCGCTAGACTTCAGATAGAAAATATTGATCAACACATGAAAAACCAAGATGCTAAGATGCTAGATGAGAAGACACAAAACCCTTAACACATAGGTAGATCGAAAGAGAGTTTCCAATACTAAATCCATATACTCATATTTATTATGTATTATAAGATGCTTTCGGTCAAATATCTACATGCAATATGCATCTTTAGGAATGTTTAAGGTTTAATAAAAGTATCGAATTCATTTGAGTAAACATGATCATACTCTTATTTGGTTTTCAATCTGCAAAGTGTATATTGTGATCGTCAATAAAGAACTTGTTACCGTTGGGAAACAGAATGATCAGATGCTAGTGAACTTCTGCATTAATTATTTCGAGTATGTATTTTATAGAAAAGAAACTCATCTCTTACCCTTCATAGCTGAGCAAGGAAAACTTTCTAAATGATCTAGACATGCAACCTTGAAACATGTGGTCTGGTAATAGATAAATTATATGCAATAGGTTGGATCTATATTATTTTCGTAGTGCGTGTTGATGCTACAATAGCAAGATCTGACTGGTTCACACACCAGTCCAAAAGGTCAAAATTATCTCTAATGGTATTGTTACTGACTTACTGAAATATATGTTTCTGTGGTTGTAGATTAACAAGTTAAATGGATGATGCGTGGGTGAGAGATGCTGATAGCAATGATGAGGATATTGCTACTACTTGATAGTGTTACAGAATGTCTTAGAATGCTATCGTACATTGCCAATGTTTAGAGATTTTTTTTTCTTTGGGTCATGTTCTTTGTAATACAACAAAGTTTATTTAATATATTTTCTTTATGTTCGCTATATAGAAGCTGTGGTGCACTACCGGCAAGGACCAAATATTTTTTGATTGAAATATATTAATGTCATAAATTCTTCCTGATATAGAACAATCCTTCTAAACACTCCAATGATCGGTGTGTGTTCATTTAAACCCCATCCGTGCAGGTTAACTACTAACGCATTGGATGTGTTGTTAGGCTCTAACTATATACGTTGCCATGTTACAACGCTTCTCTGCATACATTACCAACGGATATATATGTGTTGTTGTAGACTCTTGCAACACCACCAACGGCAACGCATCCTGGATCCGTTGGTAAAAGCCATTGCAACGCATATATAGACATTCAGAAGCACATCGATGCGTTGCTGAAGGGGGGTCCTGTTGTAGTGATTCTCCCTTGCCGTAGGTGGAGCTTGTGCTGCTCCTCGCTGCTAGTTCCTGCCAATTGTAAACAATTAAGATTTCTTCATGTTAGCTAGGTTCACAGTGCATATTTTGCAAGATAGACAAAGCTGGCAACCATGGGGAGACAGCTCTGGCATTACAAAGTGGTCTATGAAAACTCACTCCACGGATCCGCTTGCGGTCTGCGCCGAAGGTTACGGAAGCAAGAGTGGGATACCAGCTGACAGCACCCAAGGTTATCTGGTTGACACCGATCTCCTCGGAACAAACTCTGAATCTTCCAGGACAGGTTTCTTCGATGAATCTTCGAGCGAACTCGCTGAGATGATCATGCTGGCGCATGACCCTGGCAAGAGCTGATGGAACAGCAATGACCGTGCTGTTGTGGCGCCTGTTTGCCAATGGGCGCCTCTCGAGTCTCATGCCGGAGGTCATGATCCGCGATCTGATCTGGTTCCCGACAGCTGGTGGAGTCTCGTTGCATTTCCTGGTGCGGCAGAGGCATCTCGTTGCATTAGCCTGGAAAAAAGGCTGTATTAGGCACATTTTCAAGTACTCACATAAGTATATAGGTAGTCATCAGGGTGAGAATGGGGCGAAAGCCGCACCAAATCCGCACCAGGCCACCACAAAAATCTTCTCACCACCACACCAAGCCAAACCGTTAATTAATTTCTATCGTCCAAACCGCACCAGCCCACATGTGGTTTGACCCCAAACCGCCCCGACCCGCACGGCTTGCAGCAGTTAGAAGCCATTTCACAGCCGAAGTAAAACCCGTGGGTCCTGTAAATGTTAAAAAAACGTTCTGGCCCAGCCTAACACCAAGTTTTCGTTTTCTTTTCTTTTACAATGACAAGTGGGCCATCAGCGTCAGTGTTATCATCAACCTTCAGCACCTGCCTGCCCGAGCTCTTGTTCGTGGATCACCACGTCGCCGCCGGCCGCCGCCTCCGTGGAAGACGAGATGCCCTTGAGACCTCTCGTGCTGACCACGTCACTCCTCCACCCTCTCTACTCTCCCTGGTGCTACCCCCTACATCAGCTGATTTATCCACGCGCGCCATTAACTGTGGCCGACGAGTGTCGCCGACGATCTCGTCTCCACCCCCGTTCAAGCACACCACCTTAACCACTAGGTCCCCCCATGCCTCCTAGTGCGAGGAATTGACGGAAGCTGCCCGCAATCGACTGCGTCCTCTCCCTTCCCGACGAAGGAATCGCGCCGGATCCCACCGTGCGGCGACGGCGGCGCTACCTGGCCAGAGCAGACGCACACGCGTGGGGTTGGTGGAGAATTTGGTCGTGTTGCGGGTTCGATCCATGGGTTCAGCCCATTCCAGTCAGATTATTTTGAACCCAAACCGCACCGTTCCGCCCCACATTTCCTCTCAACCCGCACCAACTCAATCCATGGCATGTGCCAACCCATTTTTCCCCAATCCAAACGTTACCACATCAAAGCCCGCACCAAATAACCCATCTAAACCCGCACCATTCTCAGGCTGAGGTAGTCACGGGAAAAACCATTAAGGTTATCCAAATTGTAGAGAGTTGGCTTAAAGACTGAGAAAACAAACAATGGGCAAGAAATTTAGCACAACATGGTAGAAGCTAAAATAAACTGCTTATAGAACTCGTGTTGTTTATTATATGGTCTACTTCTCCGTTGTCAAACTTAAATATATCAGCACTACGAGGCTCGGTACGGAATAGGGTACGAACAGGTTTGCTACAATAGAGGAATTGAGTATTCTAGATAAGGGGATTGCAGTTGTTGATTAATTTGCTCCACTCACTACAAGAAATGGGATATTTGTTGACGAAAACCGTGGTGACAAAAATGCATACCGTCATGGATGTGTCCTTATAGGTGACGAATTCATCTTCCGTCATGCATTTAAGGTAATGCTTGACGGTATGATTTTTCGTCAACAAAAAATCGTCACCCATTACCCAACCGGGAAGGGCTTCCATCGTGTCTGTTAATAGGTGACGAAATCAAAGATCGTGGTGTATGTAAACCGTGATTTGCATATACAACGGATCACATAGCAGGTAAATAATACTAAGTTACTTTATTAAATGTTATTAGTTTTATATATCATGCGTGACCCACTTGTCGGGAACATATTTAATTAAGTAAAAATTGTGTTTTGGAAGAATCAAACCAGGGCTTTGACGTGACCGACGCGGAGTGTTACCGCTAAGGTAGATATGGAGTTTTGATCTGGATCCGTAACTAGTCTATTCTATATATTTATTTCAATGGTGTGATGTAGATATTACGACATTATAATTTCCTTATTAATATTTATGTCGGCCGCGGGTGCCTCGTTTAAGTCGCGCCGCTAGCAGACACGGCCTATCTAGGTGATCTTGCTAACAGTCGAATCGACTAGGGTTCTCGTCGAGGTGAGAAGAAATCCGTGAAGGCTCCATTGTGGAGGCGGCGAGACGCATCATCGGTGAGTTCTCATGATTGTTCGCTAGGTCTAGATTTTTTAATCAGTTGTCAAGATCTATTCTGAAGAACGTTGGCATATTCTGAACTGAATTGTAGGCAATGGATCGAAGTTGGATAACTGATGGCACCCAGAAGTTCACAACAAAGTACATGGCAGGTGTTAGGGATTTCATCAAGTTTGCGCGAGAACACTTTGACAATACAGATGAACCAATCTTGTGCCCTTGCAAGGACTTCCTAAATCTGATACGTCAGGATATAAAAACAGTCGAGGATCACTGCAATTGTTCAGGTATGTCCATGACGTATACAAGATGGACTAGACATGAGGAAGGTTTTAGTGATGACGAAGGGCGGGATAGAAACGATGATGGTGCGTATGATAGTGACAATGATGAAGAGGAAGACAATGGTGATTGTTATGTTGATGATTCGTCTAGTATGATCGATGAACTGCGAAGTCTGGAAATAAAGGTCCTAACCTGCCAAATATTTATGCTAATCTAATTGAGTCAGCCAAAAAAGAACTTCATGAGGGATGCACCACTTTCACTAGGTTGTCGTTCATTATTAAGCTCCTTCATGTCAAATCATACAGCCGGATAACAAACAGAGGATTTGATCTTTTACTTCATCTTTTACGTACAGCTTTGCCACGTGTGGACTTTCCCAAATCATATGCTGATGCTAAGAGTGGTCTTTCTGATGTTGGACTTGGTTATGAGACAATTCATGTATGAAAGTTTGATTGTTCTTTATTTTGGGGAGATCACAAGGACGATACGCACTGCCATGTTTGTGGATTATCAAGATATAGAGACCCTACTGCAAAAAAAGAAAATTCCTCACAATGTGTTAAGGTACTTTCCTATAATTAAAAGGTTGCAGAGACTATTTGTTAAAAAGGAAATGTCGACACATACTAGATGGCACAACGAGAAGAGGGTTGTTGAGCCCAATGTACTGAGGCACTCTGCTGATGGTGAGGCATGGAAGCACTTTGATGCCAAGTTTCATTGGTTTGCTAAAGATCCTCGTAACATAAGACTAGGTTTTGCCACAGACGGCTTCAGTCCCTTTGGAAGTATGAGTAATCCTTACAGTATGTGGCCTGTTTTTGTCATTCCTTACAACTTCCCACCATGGATGTGCATGGATCAATCGAATTACATGATGGCATTGCTAATCCCAGGAAAGTATTCCCTAGGGAAAGATTTTCATGTATTTATGCATCCATCGATAAAAGATATGATGCAGCTATGGAGTGGTGTGCAGACATTTGATGCATGCACGAGAGGAATATTTCCCATTGCATGCTGCGTTTCTTTGGTGTGCAGACATTTGGAGTTGGTGGCATGGTGTCCCCATGGTGGAGATGTGTCGAAAGAGGGGTTTTCGGACGAAAAGAGGGGGAAATGGCCAAAAAATGACCAAACCACCATGGATTGGGGCAAGATTTTGCACCCTTGTGCACATTGTGATATGAAACCTTGGTTGCTATGG